>NC_056741.1:1616011752-1616034252 GCF_019279795.1 Protopterus annectens
ACCTATGAGTGGTTTATAGTCATGTGAGTAGCTTTAGTGCAAACATGGGTTATTTTCATTGCCGTGTATTACATTGTGCAAGATGACAGATCATTTTACAGAGGTATTTTGCCCTTTGTTCCACTGTTATGGACTATGGAGTTGGTATATATAAATTATTGTTGTGTGGGGCTTCGGGGGGAGTGTTGTTTAAGGTTTGTAGCTCACCATTTTTTATCTTTATATTTCATAAAATGGTGAGTCAAGAGATTATGCATCAATCTCTCATAAGTAAATCATAAAAAAGCCAGCAGTGAAACTAGTTCAAACAAAATATTAAACTGTTCTTGTATTAAGAATACATGCTTGTCATGGATATTCTTTTTCCATTAATGCCATTGTCAGTGGATCAACAAATGGCATACTTGCTTTTGGTACTGGAAGATCCGAAGACTCTGGGTTCTATTCTAGCACCAGGTATTTGGATTCATTTTTCACTAGTGACACTGCAGTGCAGCATAAAGGGTGTGCTGCATACCTGAGTGTGCTCTCCTTCAGATGATACATTAAACCACAATCCCATTTACTTCCACTGACAGTAGCTTAGCTGGTTGTAAATTATCTTGTCACAATTATTAAAAGAAGTGTAGGGAAAGTTCTGCCAGGGCTCTGGCCAAATTACCCTTAGTTAGCATGAATATCAGCTCTAGTCTCCCTTGAAAAGAGGAAAAGAGGACATTGCTTTAGTGGGACTAACCTGCTCAACAATGAAAAAAAAACTGGTCATTTGAGAAACTGTAAAATACATGTTATGCCTACATTCTACCTACTTTGCTGGGTATTGCTTTTTGTGTTTAGAAGTTAATTTGATAGCTCAACACTATTTAAACATCATGGATATTTGTTATTTTCAATTAGAGTAGAATAACTGCACATCATTTCTCTACTCGAGAGCAAACATTCTCCAACAGGGTGTTACAATTCAAATAAAGTCCAGTGAAAAACAAGTCTGCTGCTTCACAGCAGCATATTCGAGTTACTTGTATGTGAACTTTCTACCTTGGGATATCCAGTCCCTTCATTTGCTTACATATGCAAACAACTTGGTTGTCTGCAGAGTTACTGCTTCACAAGTAATTGTTGTTGATTGGCTACTGGCTGGTACAGGTTGGCTGGTCTAAGCACTCATCGGTTCTTTAAGCCATACCTTTGAGAGGATTTCTGTCTATGCGCACTGAGCTGAGCGGAGGAGGGGCACTGACCACAACTCTGAATCTGTGATATGCAACAATAAGTATCCTGTTTTTTTTTTTTTTTTGCTTATTTTTACTAGTTATTGCTTATTCTAACCACTTATAGCACTTTTTTATTGTCTGCTGCATACTTTTTACTTTGTTTTGTAAGAATTGATAATACTGCACTGTACCGTAATTAGCTGAAAACACTGGATGCAATGAGACTGTAACAAAAGTCTTAATTACCCAAGCTTGTGCTGAACAGGTGCCAGTCTCTCCTTTATGGACCAAGTCTTGTGCACTTTTTTAGAATAATTTCTCCAAACACTGTAGTTCATTTAATAAGGCTCTATTAGATGTTTACAATATCTGAATAGTGTCTTCATTAAGTGTACTGATAAACAATTCAAGTTGCTGCACGTCATACTCTGATTCTCCTGGACAATGTAAACTGACATAGTCTTTAGATGATCTGTTTTCTGTACTCAGGCTCGAGTGTTCGACATCTTCTCTGAAGCAACAAGTTACAATGAACTTACTAACCTTAACTGAACTGCTGTCCTGAACATAACATATTATATTGCTTAATTTTTCTTATTTACATTTTCTAACCTTGGTCTCAGGTTATGTCTTGTATGTGCAACATTCCATTAAAGAACATTCTGTAGGTGACAATATTGTATCTTTTCCTTGAGAAAAGAACCTTCTGTCTGCATACTTTATGCTTATATTTTCTTTTTAATAAACTGTCTTCCATGCTTGGCCAGCAAGGTTATTTTTCTTTCTGTTTAATTGTCTTTTATGCATAAATGAAACTCAATTTATTTTACCCTTTAGCCTGTCTAATGTCTAATAACTAATTTAAAATGGAAGTCCTTAATCTAACAGTTATCCCTGAGGTCCCTAACGAAAGTTTACTGGAACCTACTTCGGTAGTTACCTTACATTTATATTGCTAACGACTGTGTGCAGCTTTACGCTACCTGATTGATAACCTGAAAAAAAAAATAGTTGGTAAACCTACAATTTTAATTTTGACCACTATGTGTCACATGAAGGATTGAAGTCCTTCAGCTTTATGATTTGATTTTTATATTATCTAGAGTTATAGTCGTTAGAGCCTTTAAGTCTAAGTTTTGATGTATGAGTGATATATTTAAAACCTGTACCTTATTTAACCTCCTTTTGCTGGAGGAAGAGGTCCTGCAAAATCTATTTATATATTGTACCATGCTTTCTTTGAAACTGGCACTCTCTGCAATTTTTTTTTTTTTTTTTTTTTTTTAACGTAGGGTTACTCTGCAGACATATTATACACTCCTCCTGAATTTCTTTACATAGTTTTTTCAGCCAAGGATTTTAAAACTTATACTTTATGATAAGCCAAATTTTCTGAAAACCTACATAACCTAGTAGCTGATGGTTGTACTTTATTATCTGCTTAGCCAATAATTTTTGGCACATAAGGCAAAAGTGCTCCTTGTTCTGTTTGTACACATTCAACCTTACTCTTGGAAGTGAACTGGTAACTTTGCATTGTGCCCTATTATTAGCATTTTTTGCATGTGTTGGATCTTTGCCAGATTTGCCTCAACTGTTGAGCCCACTCGGTTCACCTCTGTTATACCTTTTACCTTAATCATTTTGCACTGCATTGGATATAGAGGAATTCCCTCCTTGGCAGCTTTTTTTTCTGCCACATATTGTACAGCCTGTCAAGCATGATGGCTATTTTCTGAAGATTAATTGAAATCTGCACTAAAAAGATAACTTTATAAGTGGTCTTGAAGCATAATTACCATATTCTGTATTCATTTGCATCTATAAATTTTTATTTAAACTTGCTCTATAGTGCTACTTACCTTTTTTAACTTTTATATTTATGAGCTATAAAAGTTTACTAAAACCTATACTTTCTGTATTTTAAGTACATACCTTTGCATTGCCTGTTAGTGTCCTTAATTTCTGACTAATGTACAGTAATTATGTAAAATGAACTGAAATCTGTAAACATGCACTGTAATCTGTAAACTAATTAACAAATTAAGGCTGCCCTCTTATGCCTTGAGTATACTGAATAACTATTACTACCTACTATTTAAATAATAAGCCTGTAAAAAATAATTCTGTTACTTTATCCCTAACTAATGACTGAATAATGTAATAAACCTGTTACAAATAAGTGTGTTACTTTACCCTTAACTAATGACTAAATAATGTGAAATGTTTTGCGATTTGACAGAAATGTACTACACTGAACACATAACTGAATATGAATGTCATATTCTGAAACTTGACTGAAATTTACATTAGCATATACCAAACATTTAAAAATAGCTGTGTATATTCTGGAAACTAAATAAACTAAAAGAATATATTTTATCAGTGTTAACTAAACACAGATAAAAGCACAAGTGAAACTGGTACATGTTATATTCTGGGAAACAAACCATTATTGTTTGAACATAGATATACTGAAACTAATACTATTGTACAATTGTCTGAAAACATGAGAACATTTTGACAGTGTTACCTGAACACAAATAAACTGGAATCTGTCTGAACACAGATAGACTGAAAACTACTACTGTACAATTGTTACCATGAACCTGAAAACATAAGAACATTGCCTGAAAACAAACACACTTGCTTTAACCCATATCTTTTAACATTAAACAAACATTGAAGAAATAACTGAAACACATAAAGATTTGCAACATTTTGCTTTGCATTGTTCCAGTCGCTGATGAGGCCTGCTTTAATGTTGAAGTATCCCCTTTATAGTTAAGCCTTTTAAATCTCTTCTTTTCATTTCTTGTGCAAGGCTTAGTAGCTAAAGTTCTTTATTGTATTTGGTACCAGGTCCTTAATATAACATTTGCATCTTTAAAAATTATAATTCGATAGCATTGCTTATTGCCCTGACTTTATTTACATTTTTCTGCATGAAATGCAGCTTTAACATCTCTAAACTGGCAGCATTAGCTGCTGTGCTGACTTTCTTTACATTTTTCTGTATAAAATAAACATAAATTTTTCTGCATGAAATGAACATTTGCTGCTAATAAGTTCTTGCAATTCTGTAGACAAACTGATATTTTACATTAAAATCTAACACAACACCTAATTTTGATGTAATGTAATTTCCCAAAATGGTACTCTCACACTGGGCATGTAACAAGAATGTTGCTGTTATTTTCTTCCCAGGCTGATTGGCTTCATTTAAAAATCCAATCTCCAAATGGTTGCTGCTGACTGCAATTACCTTTGACCTTTTAAACCTTGATAGCATGAAAACTGTACTTGAGTCCTCTGGCAGAGGTCTGTTTGTAACTGAAACTGAAGCCCCTGTATCAAGTAACACATTGTGCCACAATTTTTTTTCATGAGTAATGGAATGTATGGTCTGCCATCCTTTTCAACCTGGAATAAAGTCAAATACACCAACTGATTTGGTGCTGAAACATCATAATCTTTATACATATTCTGAAAATCTGGTATGTCACTGGCAACATTAACCTGAGTTAAAGCATGCTTTTGATTATTCTTTGGGCTCGAACTTTGTACATTACTTACGTCATTTACCCAGTCATTAACCATAGTGGGCTGCCTTGTAATTGAAACATTCTACATGGCCCTCACACTGTTAGTAAAGCTTTTTAGCTAGTTTCACTGTGTGAAAGATATTAACTGGAAATGTTCTCCATTTGTTAAGCATCTGTTTGTTTATTATGATTTCCTGCCAAGGAGTGTATCATATAACCAATTTGTTTGCGGTTAAAATCATTCTCTAGAGTCTCCTTTCTCCTTTATCTGTTTAAAACTTTCATTTAGTGGCTCACTGCTGTTTTTCTGCTGTGATAAACATTTCTATCATGTTTTCTGCCTAAAAGAGTGTAGCTAGTAGCTGTAGTGTAGTTTTCCACCCTCATAGGTTAGTAGGTTATTAATAGGCTATCAGCCCTAGGGCCTATACAAGCCTAGCCATAACAATTCCCTGGCTATTTCTTCCCACAATATTTACTTCCCTGAACCCCTGTCTAGCAGGGCAACTGATGTGATCCCCGGGGTGAATTTCCTTTCTCCCATCCAATCATCAAGGTCACTTTTGAAGAGGGCTAAAGAGGCACTCTGCTTGACATGTATGAGCAATCTATTCCAGAGTCTGGGGAGTCTCTGGGTCAGGATCCTATCCCTCCAGCATGTTTTGTTTATTGTGATGACAAGGATTAGATCCCTGGAGCATGTGGCTCTGAGGGATTGGGGTTTCTTTAAGTGTAGCATGTCCAACAGCTCTGGGTTTGACATGGCCTTGTATGTTAAGCAAAGATTGCCTTTGAGTAGATGATATGCGACAGAGTATAGCTGGAGTTTTTTTAAGGTGGTCAACATAGGGCATCTGCTTTAGGCCTGTGATTCTTTTAGTGAGGTATTTCTGTGGCCTTTCCAGTTGTTGCAGATGTCATGAGAGGTACATACCAAATGGGGCGTTGTATTCTATAATGGGTCTAATGAGGGATGAGTACAATGGGACAATGATCTCCTTTTTTCTGGATGAAAATCCCTTAGTGATGAGGTGTGCCACATAGAAGGATTTCCTGGCTGTTGTGGTGATGTGGTTATCGAAGATGGGACCACTGTCCACCTGTGTCCCTAAGTCTCTTATCACACTTTCAGTGTTTAGTGTACTG
This sequence comes from Protopterus annectens, assembly GCF_019279795.1. Lineage (NCBI taxonomy): Eukaryota > Metazoa > Chordata > Ceratodontiformes > Protopteridae > Protopterus > Protopterus annectens. The sequence continues at coordinate 1,616,017,658 of NC_056741.1, forward strand.
CAACCTATATGGTAATTCACGGGTACATGTTTTTTTCCCAAAGGGGATAACTATACATTTCTTGGCATTGAGCTTGAGCCCATGGCTCTGGCACCAAATATCTGTTTCTGTAAGGCCCTTTTGTAGAATATCCACATCATTTGGGGATTCAATAATGGCTCCCAGTTTGCAGTCATCTGTGAACTTTGTTAGCCAGAGTCCCTTAGTCTTTACCTGTATTTCAGAAAAGTAGATGCCAAACAAGAGTGGTCCCAGGACTGAACCCTGAGGTACTCCATTTGTCACTTGTCTGGAGATGGATTTGGAGTCAGCTACTTTTACAGTGTGGGTTCTATCAGTAAGCCAGTTAGCAACCCATTGGGTGACGTAGGGATTAATGCCCAGCTTAGTAAGTTTATCTATGATTCCAGAGTGGGGATGGTGTCAAAGGCCTTGGCAAGGTCTAGATAGGCTGTGTGGACCACCATAGCTTTGTCCATGGCTCTGGAGACTGACTCAAAGAAGTCAATCAGGTTCAGGAGACAAGATTGGCGATTCATGAGCCCAATCTGCGTGGGGTCAAGGGTTTGAAGGTTGCCAATGTCTTTGTTTATAAATTCCATGATCATACGCTCCATGGCCTTGCAGATAAGGCTCATCAGACTGATGGGATGGCAGTTTCTGGGATCCAAGGTGGATCCCCCTTGTGGAGTGGGATAACTGTAGCTCTGCGCCACTCAGTGGGCATGAAACCTGAGGTGAGGCTATGATTAAACATGACACTTAGGTGAGGTGCCAGTTCATATTGTAGTTCATGTAGTACACAGCCTGGGATGTCATCTAGTCCCATGGATGCTGTATTCTTAGCTTTGCAGAGTGCTTTCTTTACCTGTGTGGTTGTTATTACCAGAATTTGGCAATCTTCTGGTATTGAGATGGCTATTTATGGGATGAGAGGGGGATGAAGTTGGCACTGAATCGATCTGCCAGGATATTGGCAATATCCTTGGGATCAGTATATTCAATGATACTCTGTTTTAGCTCAGAGCAGATCTGAGCATTGCCATTTAGATTCTTGACATAGTTATAGAATGCCTTGTGTTGTTGTTGGAATCTTTGGCAATTTTATTTTCATAACTAGCTTTGGAGGAGTTTATGAAGGATCTCAGTTTCTTACTGAGGCTGGTAAGGGAGTTTTTTGCATCCTGGGATTTTCCTCTTTTCTGCAACAGTTTCTTCCTTTTGCTGTAAAGTTTGATTATGGCAGGGGACCACCAGATTGGCTTCCTTTTTTTGGATGAGAGCATCTTGGTTCTATTTGGGATGGCAAGATTCATGCATGAGTGGATGTGCTCGTACAGTGCCTTAGTGTAGGATTCAGCAGTTGAACTTTCAGTTCCCGTCTGCATGGGTGTCATAAAGTTTGTCACTTCTGACTTGAGTAGCATGAAGTTGGCTTTGGAGAAGTTTTTTATGGAGGTTTCCTTACTGGGGGGTGGGGGTGGGATGTGGATGTTAAGGGTGATTAGCTTATGGTCAGGCCTGACTAACGAGGGGTGACCATAGGTGTGGAGCATCGATTTCCCATGTTGTTAATGACCAGGACTAGGATAATGGAGCCCCTGATGGGACTATGGATTTATTGATCCAGGGCTTTGGAATTTATGAATTTCAAGAACCGTTGGGCAAAGGAGTTGGTACATGAGTAGTTTTCCCAGTTAATGGCAGGGTATTAAATTCACCAAGTATTAGGGTGTTTGGTTACATCTTAATATTTTCCAGTATGTTTAGAAAGTGTAGTGAGAATCTCGGAGTATGTTTGGGGATCTGTAGCAAGCTACAATTTGGATTGCAGTCTTACCTAGTGTTAATTGCACCTGGAGAATTTCAGACGCATAGTATTGGACAACTAGCCTGGTGGTGTGAATATCCTTGGTGAATATTGACACTCCTCCACCTTTAGTATTTTGTTCCTGGTTTAGTGGCCAAAAAGTGTGGTAAGAGTTGTAGCCTGGCATTGCAGGGGTATTCTCTGGAGCCTTGAACCAGGTCTCAGTTACTGCTCAGATATCGATGTTCTCCATTTTTAAGAGTGCCTTGAAAGAGTGCATTTTGAGGTTTAGACTTCTAGCATTGAGTAGCATTAGCTTCAGATTTTGCATGCTTGTACCTGTTACGGTGGTGGTTTTGTCTTTTGAACTTTGCCTAAAAAAGGCACTATAGGGGTGGCAAGAGCCTTAGCTAGTAATCTGAATCCCAGGGGTGACAGATGCAGACCATCTCTGGCAAAGCATCGTGCTCTGTCGATCATGTCATCCCAGGCAGGCAGATACTAGATCCCCTCTGAATGACACCAGAAGCTTAGCCAATTGTTGAAGTCAATCATTTTGTCCTTATATTGTGGTATCATTCTTGGCAAAGGCAGGATGCTACTCAGGGCTAGGGTCATAACTGCCTGGGCCACATGATCCGAGAGCTCTTCCATGTCTCTTTTCATGTAGTCCAGGGAGGTACGCCTCAAGTCATTCACTCCAACATGGCCAATGAAAGAGTCATATTTGTACTTATTGTGGAGTGACTTGAGTGCATGCGTTATTTGGCAGATCCTGGCACCCATCAGGCAGCTGACTGTAATTTTCTCCTTGTTCAACCTGGTGAGTGGGACATCAGTGTGCCAGACTATAGAGTCACCTATGACTAAAGTGTTAGGCACGTTGTCTTGCCTTAGGGGCTGTTTCTGGGTGGCACACTGGTGTTATGAACTATGTGACACTTTGGTTGTGATCGGTGTTTGTTTGCATTTCAGCTTCAGAGGTCCTTGTTGCTTGGGCAAGTTACAGTTAAGGGCCTTTGCATATGTGGATTTAGTGTTGCTATATGTGGGTGTGGGTGTTGGTGTTGTGGGTTTAGAAGGACTGTGTGTTGCTTGAGGTGTAGTGTGGGTGTTAACCTTCTCCTCTTGACTGTCTAGCACAATCTTGGGTGGAGAGAGCTTTGCTTCCATTTTGGCTATGTAAGTGCATCTCTCACAGGTTGTAGTGTTGGGTGGTAGGAGGAAAGGGCTGTCTGTGTACATGAGACAATTGCTGTATTGCCCCAGTATGCGATGATTCACCAGGTGTTTTTTGTAAAGTACAGGAGCTGTTTTCCCTTACCTTAGCAAGGTACTTTGCAGTTATATGCTGTTTAGTGCCTACTATTAATTTCTCCTTATTAACAAGGAGAGTTGAGTGCTTGTATCAGTTTAAGGCTTCCTAGTGCTTTCCAACAGGTATTAGAGCAAGTGCTAGTCACAGGGATGCTTAAAGATAAGATGAAAAAAATGCACACTGCAGTGTGCACTAGAGAAGTTAGATGTGAAAGTAGGTAACTTAAGTTTTATCTGTTTAAAAAGTTAAGGTTTAGTGGAGAGTTATTATTTTTAAAACAGCAAGATGGATTGAAAGGGGTGGTCACTTTTGCATTCTGGTACTATGGAATAAAGTAGGAAGGCCAATAAATTTAAATAGTTGAAGGGGAGAGATTTCAAAAATGATGATTGCGTGATTACTCACACAAGCCAGTGAAAGTAGAGAGGAAATGAGATATAAGTCAGATTACCGTAAGAGGCAGGAAACAAGAAAGACAGTGGTATTTAACAAAACAACTGTAACTGGGTGGGAGGGTGGGAAAAAATTTCTGCCTGACTCAGAAGAGACAGACCTGTGGTCTCTTTTGAAGTTTTAATATGCTGTTAAAGCAGAATGTAAGTAAAACACAAGGTATAGAAAACAAACCACAGTATTCAAAATATTAAAAGGCAATAAAGTAATACAAAATACAAAAAAAAAAAGGAAACTAACCTTTCCTTCACAGCAAAGTGTAGCAGAGTCTGGATGAGCCTTTCTGGTAAAGCTCTGAAATGTTTTATTTTACCCCTTAAATAGAAGGTTTAGTTCCTAGCTCCACCCCCTCAGTTCACAAATGATTAACCTTAAATGGCCTCTTCTATCATATGAATGAGTCCTTAATTGGTCTGTTCTAATTTCTGCCTGACTTAGAAGAGACAGAGCTGTGGTCTCTTTTGAAGTTTTAATATGCTGTTAAAGCAGAATGCAAGTAAAACACAAGGTAAAGAAAACAAACCACAATATTCAAAATATAAAAAGGAAATAAAGTAATACAAAATACAAAAAATAAAAGCAAATTAACCTTTCCTTCACAGCAAAGTGTAGCAGAGTCTAGATGAGCCTTTCTGGTAAAGATCGGAAATGTTTTATTTTACCCCTTAAATAGAAGGTGTAGTTCCTAACTCCACCCCCTCAGTTCACAAATGATTAACCTTAAGTGACCTCTTGTATCTTATTAATGAGTCCTTAATTGATCAGTTCTAATTTCTGCCTGACTCAGAAGAGACAGAGCTGGGGGCTCTTTTGAAGTTTTAATATGCTGTTAAAGCAGAATGCAAGTAAAACACAAGGTAAAGAAAACAAACCACATTATTCAAAATATAAAAAGGCAATAAAGTAATACAAAATACAAAAAATAAAAGCAAGCTAACCTTTCCTTCACAGCAAAGTGTAGCAGAGTCTGGATGAGCCTTTCTGGTAAAGCTCTGAAATGTTTTATTTTACCCCTTAAATAGAAGGTTTAGTTCCTAGCTCCACCCCCTCAGTTCACAAATGATTAACCTTGAGTGACCTCTTCTATCTTATGAATGAGTCCTTAATTGATCAGTTCTAATTTCTGTCTGACTCAGAAGAGACAGAGTTGTGGTCTCTTTTGAAGTTTTAATATGCTGTTAAAGCAGAATGCAAGTAAAACACAAGGTAAAGAAAACAAACCACAGTATTCAAAATATAAAAAGGCAATAAAGTAATACAAAATACAAAAAATAAAAGCAAACTAACATTTCCTTCACAGCAAAGTGTAGCTGAGTCTGGATGAGCTTTTCTGGTAAAGCTCTGGAATGTTTTATTTTACCCCTTAAAATAGAAGGTTTAGTACCTCCCTCCTTATTGGTGTCTTGCTCTTATACTTGGTGGCTTTGCAGTTGCCCACCTCTACTGTAAATTTGATCTGGGACACTCCTCCCAATCTAGTGTCATTAGCTCATTCTGCCTAATACAGCGAACATTTGAGAATGCCAACCCCCTTAGTTTCTTAACCTTGAATTATATTCTGTTCCTCCTTTCTCCCTTTCCACCTAAAAAAAATATTCAGCTGCTTGCTGCTTTACAATATTTGTATTTCCTCCACCAACTCTATTACTTCATCTTTCTTTTTCTGATACTTGTTCTCTAAAGTGTTCAATTGCATTTTCTCTGCTGTATTTATTATTGCTGTTTTTAGCCTGTTTAAATTTTAAGTGTTATTCTAAGTCTCTTAGTTTTGGTTTAAACATTTGGGCTTTAGGCCTACCCCATAGCTCTCATTGGCCTCTCTTCTACAGATTCTGATGAATATGGATGGACAGTTTCCTATGATTTCTCCTGCCAGCCTGGTCGATATGGACATTCTGAGACTGTGTAGCAACTGAACCATGTACACAGACAACCATCTACTACTATCACTTAGGAACACAATTTGTGAGAGAAGCAATTACATAAAGAAGCTAGAGTCTATGCTTTGTCCCTCACAAGTAAGTACATCTGGCACTGAAAAGGTTGTCAACACAATCACTACACCTCAACACCACCCACAACTACACAACACACACACACATATGGGGAGGTCATCAAGAAAAACAAACCCAAACAAAGTAGACCTCAGAGGCAAAAACACATGAGAACTCCACAACCCTCCACACGACATACCAAGTATAGTCCACACACCAGTGTCTCGCAACCACTAAGGCATTAACATAAACCCAACATATTAGTCATAGGAGACACAGATGTGCCTCTCATCAGGCTGGATAAGGAAAAAGTCACAGTTAGTTGTTTGTCAGGTGCCAGAATCCACCATATCACACACGCACTCAAGTCTCTCAACAACGGGTACTGTTATGACTCTGTCATAGTCCAAGTTGGTGTGAACAACTTGAGGTGTACCTCCCTGGACTATATGAAAAGAGACATGATTGAACTCTCTGAATATGTGCCCCAGGCAGGTATGTCCCTAACCTTAAGCAGCATTCTGCCATCACCGAGAATAATACCACAATACAAACAAAAAATGATTGACTTTAACAATTGGCTTAGTTTCTGGTGTCATTCCAGGGGGAGCCAGTACCTGACAGTCTGGGAAGATATGATCGATAGACCATGATACTTGGCTAGAGATGGCCTGCATCTGTCTCACTTGGGCTTTAGCCTTCTGGCAAAGGCCCTTGCCTCTTCCATTGTGTTTTTTTTAGGAAAAGTCATGAGGTCAATACTGCCAACATAAAAATTTCAACAAAATGCAAATTAAAGGTCATGCTGCTTAACGCTAGGAGTCTAAACATGAAACTGCACTCATTGCAAGCATTCTTAACCCTGGAAGATGCTGACATTTGTGCCATCACAGAAACCTGGATCAAAGCTGTGGAGAGTACCCCAGCCTTACCTGGTTACTCATCCTATCACACATTCAGACTCTAAACTGTGGGCAGCAAAGCCAAAGGAGGTGGAGTTTCAGTATATATTAAAGACACAAACACACACCTCCAGGCTAGCAAGACAGTATGACACACAGGAGACACTCCAGGTGCAGTTAATCATTGACAGGACCCTTATTCAAATTATAGCTAGCTACAGGGCCCCAAATTTGACTCAAGATGCCGACTCCACCTATCTGGACTTCTTCAAATCTATCAAGATTCAAACCTTTACCCTGATCCTGGGTGACTTTAATTATCCAACCATAGATTGGAAAAACTACTCATGCTAGAACATAAATGCCCAGAGATTCCTCGATTTTATCGATGCAAATGCCTTGGAACAGCTAGTCGATATTTCCACAAGAGATGATATTATCTTGGACTTGGTATTAACCAACATGAGTAACCACTGCAGGACACCTACAGTATCATCCTCCCTAGTATGATCTGACTATAAAAGTCACTTTCAAAGTCACCATCTCTCCTGACCACCCTCTAGCTAGGGTAAAACAAAAAAAAAACTTTTCCAAAGCTGATTACAACCTCCTGAGGAATGGTATAAACAGATTCACTTTCCCCTCCTCCACTGTAGGAGCTGGTACCAATTTCCAAGTCTGCACCAAAGTACTATATGAGTATTTATATAGATGCATTCAATCTGGAATACCTGATAGGACAAAATAATACACTGCTAGGAAGAGTAAACCTGTCTGGTGGACATCTGTAATAAATAAACTATATAACAAAAGGTAAAAAATTACTGTCCAGGACCAAGAAGGAGCAGGTGTCCAATTGGAAGCAATATCTCCTTACCTTGAGCAAGCAAATAAGAGCACTAGTGAAATCTTCTAAAGTCAACTTTTAGTCCAAATTGGCTACATCTACTAAAAACAATCATAAGATCTTCTTCACATATGTCCGAAATCTCAATGGAAGCACCCAGATCTGTTTAGAACTGGTGGTCAAGGACACCACATACACAAATTCTGTAGATATAGCCAATCTACTGGCTGACAGATTCAGCGAAAACTTCTCCCTTCTATCCTCATCAGTATATCAGGACATTGGCTGTTTGGCATATAAAGCAATCTCAGATCCCACCTTGATGGGACTCCTGCCATATCCACAAGTCAAGTTCCACTCGAGCAACCCATATGCGTGACCTCAACCTGATCTGTGATATCAGTAGCACTTGCTGGTGGGACAGATTTGTGTCCGAGAGACTCCCCATTCTATGGAATAGACTCCCTCTCCATGTCAAGCAGAATACCTCATTATCCATTTTTATGCGCAACCTGGATAACTGGATGGGAAACAGAAAATACACCCCTCGGATTTAACCTGTACCCCTACTGGACAGGGGTTTTAGGTGCTGACTTGTCTAAACATGGCCTAAATTCTTGGCTAGGCTTATAAGGGCCTCAGGGCCAATAGCCTAGTAAGCTCCTATGATCCTATGATAAGAATGACCTCCAGACAGATCCAAAGTCACTAAGTGGTCCACTAACATCTTGATCCACAGTCAAGGAAATAAATCAGTACTTTTTGGAGGGAGTGTAAGGCTTAAACGAATACCTGCCTACTGGGTCTTATGTGATGTATGTCGCCCTGAGTGATGATGCTTATTTTAACATATTATCTACCTATATGTTTGAGCATCAGCTTGTCAACAGAGGTACTATTTGGTCATTCCAAGGAAAATCTAACTAGTAAATTCCTAGCTGTTAGAAGATAACATTAAGTCCAGAATCACACTATGAAATAGACTAAATCATTCATGTAACACACATAGATGTCCTACCATTATTAAAGTCCATCTCTTCAAAAGACCCGCATGATCCTGAGACACGCACTCTTAACAGGGTATACCATTTTCTCTTGCTTGTGATTTTCATGGAGCACTAATGTTATCACTCATAAACAGCTGGATGGCTGGTTATTAAATTTATACCAGACCATGTGCTTTGAATCCTGATTGGCAAGCACCAAAGCAATGTTGTTCTGCACAGATGTGTGCCTAAACAATGTTTCTATTCCTTGAACTGTTTTACTTTTACTGTTGCATTAATTGATTTTATTTGTCATCCCATATATTGAGAATTATATCTTGGAATTCTCCTATACACGTCAACTTGATATGTGTTGTACATAGAAATTTGCAGGACTTTATTTTCAACTTATGTGTATAATAATTCTAATAAAATTTAGTAAGTAGCTAGATGATCTGAGAGGCAATGGCTGTAACAATAAAATAATAAAATAAAACAGATGTTGGCTCTTTGTCATTTTCACTCTCTGCAGTATAGACCTTCCATTTCAGAGACAGACACCTTCTTTTGATAATCATCTTTGAAATATTCAGTGGGAGGTAGCATTTAGGCACAGCTTGACTTAACAGGTATAACTAGCTAATCACTTGTTAATTGAATCCATTCAAGAGGAGAATAGATAGAGATAATTTGAAAAGTTAAATGGCTAATCAGTTAATCGCTTGATAATTGTAGTAGCTCAATGCAAATTTCCAAACAACAACTTGAAGAATGGATTTCACAGATCAGCAAAGCACGAAATTAACATGGAGTGAATTAGCCACATATGAAACTGATCTCAAAAATTATGAAATGTGAGTTAATATTCTCAGCATTATATTTCTAGCTATCCCTTTTAAGAGTGTTATGCACTTTACGCTGATTAAACATACATTAATGTTACTTTATTAAAACATTGCAGGTTTACAGGAGCAAGGTTAGGATATTTAGCGCATGTGAACATAATGCCAAAATGTTATACAGGTAAAGCAAATTGGGCAAACAGTTGTCTATAAAATGTGCAAAACACTATCTGAGCACTCAGAACCAGATTTGTCACTGTTAACGCAAACCCTGTACAAGAGTTTAACATTTACTCATAGTTTATTAGGCTATGTAATTTTAAATACAGAATGGAACCCCTCACATATTATTGCCTTCCTTAATAACTTCAGAATCTACCATAACAATACATGGAGGGGAGTGCCTGCAGAAATGACAAGCTAACTGTTGTTACTTTAATGTTAAGAAGGAGAAGCAGAGACAAACTGGCAAGTTGCATCTGTCCCCATTTTTCATCATTTATATTGATGCCAGAAAAGTTGTGTATATGTTTTATCTTTTAGGTTCATAGGTAAATACTAGGCTAGCTACCCTTGTGGAATATTTTAAGCCTTGCCAATTTCCATATTTGTGTTCAAAATAGCCCATCCCACTTTGTTATAGATTGACATTACCCATCCTATGTTTGATAACATATATTACCCCTAATGAGAATAACAGGGATCATACCATAATTAATTTGAGGGGCCCCTATGCATAGGATAAAGAATTTAGGAATTGCTTTGGTCCATTAGTAGTACAGAGGCAGCCCCGGAGTAATTTTTTTTCACATGCATAGATTTAAGTTGTGCTTGAAAATGGACAGGGATGAACTTTGTTTTATGTGGCTAGGGAGTCTGTTCCACAACAGCAGTATCCTCTGAGAGCTGTACCTGTTCCCTTGAAACCGTTCTGTTGATGTTGCAGAAGAGGTTTGTATCCCTAGACTGAGTATTTCTGATGCCATTTGACCTGCTGATGTGCAGTAAATCCATCAGTCATGGGTCAAAGGATGCTTTGTATGCCAGACACAAGTCACATCTCAGCAGTCTGAACAATACAGAGTATAGTGACAGGGCTTTGAATCGGTCCATGCAAGACATGTTGTTTAGGCTTTGTATCCTTTTGGAAAGGTATCTCTGTGGGTGTTCTATTTGTTGCATGTGTCTGAACAGATACATGCCAAAGGGCTCATTATATTCAGTAATTGGCCTAATGAGATTTGTGTCTGAGAATGCAATTAAAAAAATCTTACAGTCGTCTATAGTGACCTGACTATCCCTACAAATCAAAAACATAAAAAGCGAAATTATATTAACCAGGACCAGCAGATGATTGTTGAAGTGCAATTTTAGATATATATAATAAGTTAAAGTCATAGATAACAAAGCATAGAATATGCAGAGCACAAATCCTTTTCTTTGGATAGTCTTCACCCACGTAAGATGGGTTTACTAATCTAATGAGTAAAAACATCACTTAGAGGAACTTATTTTAACCATATCATTTGCTGAAGTCACCAGTGGTTATTATCTGTGATCATTAGGTGATCATGTTAAGGCAATCTGCTCTGTGCATAAGCAGAGCAAAGGCACAATTCATAGATCCCAATTATGCTAATGTGTGATGGCTGTGAATAAACTTATGCAAATGAAGTGATAATGAGATGGTAACGAGCAATGATGTAAAATCTTGTATGCTAATAAGTCCTCCTGCTGCCATATTTAGTCATATTGTGATGCATTTTCATTCAATGCACAGATTTGTTGTAAAAGGTAGAATCTTGCTTTCTATATCTACTTTGCAATCTATGAAGATGCACTCCTCATGGCTTAAATTGTATTTTCTCTGTCTGGATCCCTGGTACAATATATCTAAAATAGTATACACAAGCAATACACTGAAGCTTGATCTACCCACCAGCAGAAAACAAAATTGCAGCAATGAAAGTAATTCATCACAAATAAATCAAAAATTTGAGTACCAAAACATGTATGGTGACACAACGCCCATATTCATATATGTCCAACTTCACCCGGTTAAAATTGTGTTGTATTAATTTGTACAGCATCATCCACAAATGTCTTTTAGATTACAAGCACTTATCATTACATTGCAATCTTATGCCATTACAAATAGATTTGCATCCCTTCTGTATCACTTTTCTGTGTTATTTTATTCATCAGTGACAGTCACAAATGACATGGTAAAACCGCATGCATCCTGACAACACAATATGTTGATAAAAATGCAATATATTATATTTCACTCACTTCAAATTATGTACTGACATCCTCTGTAGCATAGTTTATAAATGCAAAAAAAAAAAGAATTGCAAACATGTATCATTAACATTGACACACACCCCGTTACATTTGCAGTGGTACATTCATAAATTCTCATTTATAAATGACACTTGTGTCATGACTATTAACATAAGTCATCTGCACATGATATTCACATCAATGATGAGCACAATTCTCCAAGTAATAACTATTCTATACATTTAACTTGTAATGCTTTCCAATAATTAGTAACCTTATTGCAATTTTTATCTTACTTCATAAACTCCACACTTTCTCAAAACACTTGTCACTTAACTTGAGAGATTGCAACTAAATATGGCTGTATTATACTTATTTACATAAAATCAGGTTCATGTGAATTATAATAAACCATGAGTACATATGTCAACAAATGCACTTAAGTAGATCTCGGGTGGTTGTTATCAAGCTTCGCACATACTTAAGGATTAACTTAACCAACTTTACGCATTTAATGAAAGTGGGCATTTCCTTGTAGAATATTTTGCATTGTCATAGTTATCACAAATAACCTGTGATTAATGTATTTGGAGATAGGCATAGCATTTCTCTTCCTGAATAACGTCTACAAAAGTGCAAACTTTAGAACTATGGATGTCATCCAGTGCTTTATCCAGTATGCTATATTTGTTAATATAAAAAGGTAAGTATATAAAATGCTGACAACTCGGTATTGAGTTTTCTGTTACTGAGTATTAAATTTTCTCAGTAAAACAAATGAAATGCGTAGGTGGATTGTAGTGCAGAAGCTTGTATTATGACAGTAACTAATGCAATAGAAAATTATGCATTCATGTGGGATGTCTAACAAGTACAATATTGTAAGTGGCATCTTGTATCTAAAAAGAGTGATGCTACAGGCATAAAATACAAACTTTGAACACGTGAGCCATACGAGCTCACATTTCAGAAGGTCTGAGATCTCTTCACTCAGAAACATCAAAAGTTTCTACAAATAAAAAATAAACAAAAACTATAACTTGAGTTATCTCACATAAACCAATAATACAATGGAAGTGGCTTATCAAGTTTGCCTTCTCAAAATGGAAAGGTTTTACAAATGCTAGATTTGACATTTCTGTTGAATGGATAAGAAAAGCAGATGTATTCAAGAAAGCTTCAGTTAGGTCTGGTATCCTACGTGTGACCCAGAGGGTGACAGGACTAACAAGAAACAATATACAAAGGAGTAGTCCAGATAAAATCGCTTTAGTTAGCAAATCTAGAAGACTCTCTCTGGATACCCTCCCTGTGGAAGAAATGAAGACACCTTGTTGAAGTTTCCAGTAGTTTATTCAGTTAAGTTTGTTTGTTGATACGCAGAAACACACCTGGATCAAGTCTGCCCCCTTTATAATTTGTTTCTATTTTGGCTTGCTTTGCTTTCCAGAAAAGAAACGAATAATAGATCTTGTTAATGACTGGCTCTTTGAAGGCACATGACGTCTACACTGCCCAGGATTTCAAAAGAATTCAAACAGCTTTAAGTTACCCTCACACTTACCCACGGATTTACTAAACTTCTGTGCAGAACTAATCTAGTCCTGCACGGAAGCGGCAGTTTAAGAGGAGGACGACAGCGAGCCAAGCATATTAATGAAGGCATGCTGTCTGAACTCCTAATGCTACACGGAACACAGATGAGTGCAGGGGGAGTGTCTGAGAGCAGAGCTCTCAGAATAAACATGCCCCTGCAAAGTAAAACAGAAGAATGTGTAAATAAATGAGCGAGACTGCTCACAAGTGTCTGCATATCCCCACCAACAGTCCCCATGTGTTTAACAGCTACAGTATAGTCAAATAAAATGAAGAAGCCCTTATTTATTTTTTTTAAAACCCTGAGTACAGCTAACTGTAGGTGCGTGGGTTTGCCCATCGCTTAGCTACGGTTAAAGCAGCTGAAAAGGCTGAAGAGGATGACAAGGAATATATATGCAAATGAAGCAGCACAGCAATAGTGTAGTGGTTAGAGCATCCACCTAATGAACATTCCTGGTTCATTTTCCATGTGAAATCTGTATATGAACATATTTTTACATCTTTTTGCCGTATAACCTACATAATAAAATTCAAAAGTGAACTGGAGTACTGCATTAAATGCACATGTGAAGTGTCAATGTCATAAAGAATAAGGCACTAATAAGCAGGGTTAAGCAAAAATAAACAATAGTAATGTTTAAGTGCATTTGCAGGGGGGTAAGCATTGCCTACACAGATTAAGCAACATAGAAGCTGAGTGTAAAAAACTGTAAGCAGATGTTAGCAGTGCTTACCGTCACGCAAACTGGCGCAAACCCGCTCACAACTTTTTTAAAATGCCTTAATCACTCTGGATACAATGGCCCATGATCTGCCCAGCAACAACATAAACTGCCTTTGCAAGGCTCAAACTCAGGACCTGTACACTATAGTCACAGTAGTTAACCACTAAGCCACTCATAGCAATAGATGTGCATTAGGTATCAGCAAACTAATTCTCACCACAGGAAAATCAAACCAAACATGTGAACTGAATGTATGTGCAGTGTGATGTTGAATAACCTGCCACAGAACATAAATATGTGAACTGGAGTACTGCAGTAAGCATAGATCTGAGGTGTGATTTTAATAAAGTGTAGAATTCCCCAGGTCCCTGTACAGTGTATGTACACATGAATCACGGATACCAGACGCATATATAACCCGTAATGAAGAATAAATCATTGCCAAATGGCAAATATAGTACTAATTAATTAGTAAGCAATGCTAACCGCAGCACAGCTCAAGTTAAGAAGTGTAAGCAATGTGTAGCGGAGCCAATTCTATCTGCCTAGTGGTATACCTCTTTAAGCAGTGCCAACCTTATGTAAGCAGGTGTGCCCATAGCTTTGCCTTTTCAAAACTGGCCAATCATGGGAAAGTGCAGGAAAATGGTTGTATTTAAACCCCACAAACTTCTCATAACTGGTAGTAGCTTCCTACTGCAGGCAGAATGGCTGGTGTGGGTGAAGGCACTAGATTTATAGCGCAGTGCTGGGGCATCCATAAGTCAAAAATCATGGTATGGCTCCTGGTAAAATACCATGATCAGAGACTACTGCAGGGCCAGTACCAGGGCTCGCAGTATAAAACAGAGGCCTGGGACAGTCTCACCCATGACCACACCAGTGCCACAGGTATCCCCTGGACTGGTGAGCAGGTCAGGCACCACCATGCTGACCTGAAGCGGTGGAGGGGGGATGTACTGGAACAGTGGATCCAGGAGTCTCGGCAGATGCCCAATGCCCCAGGACTGAGTAAGTACTCATTCTATTAAGTAAATTGCCTAGTTTGTGTATACTTTGGATAGGTATGGCTAAATATCACTGCATTTCTCTGACAGCTGCAGATGAGCGGGTTGCGAACCAGCAAGCCCATGATGCTAGGCTGCAAAGGCAGGTTAGTAATCAGTCTGTATGTACTGTCATAACAAATAAATATAAGAGCCTTAGAAAGTGTTGTACCAGTAGACATGGACATGAAGTTCTGCATAACAATGTTGGAAGTGCCAAGAGGTCAGTTATATTGTACAAGTTAGGGAAACTTAGATAGAAAACAGTTGAAAGCTGTACATCAATTCCATGATAGCGCAGTATACTGTGATGTTTGCTATATTTTGTCACACACAGCAGGGGTTTGACTCCTGGGAGTGCAACTAAGTTGTATGCATAATCATACCCCACAACTGTACAGATTTTGATACAATGTTCAGATAGAAAACTGTATGCATAATTATACCCAACTGTACAGAATTTGCTAGAATGTTCAAATTGAAAGTTGTATGCATATTCATACCCCACAACTGTTCCAGTCTGTCCAGCATGTCCAGATAAATGCCCCTTATCACAAGCTTGGTACCCTGTTCCCCTGAAAATCCAGTGTGATGTTCCAAGAATTGTAGGCAGCTGTCAATCACATATAACTGCTATTTAAATGTGTACATAGTCAAAGATTGTATATGGAAACAAACCTGTCATTCTAGCACCTCACCCAAAGTGTATGACAGCAATTCTCAAGATATGTTGCATTAACACCTGCAGCCTGTCATGCCTGTATGTAAGACACAGGTCACATATATAATAATATATAAACATATGAGGTGCACAATATAAGGCCATTGTGTAGTGTAATAATACATGTAAGGGAAAGACCACTGCAGTGACTAAGAATGGTCTGAAAACTACAAGGATATATTAGTTGTTAATTGAACTCTCTTTCTCTCACCCCTACCATATGTGCATAATAACCCAATGACACTCCTCAGCTGATACGTGTATACTCCAACCTTTTGTTGGGACATATGTCCTAATGGTTCATAAATATTCACATTTGTTTCTATGCATGTGTCATGTGAAAATACACCCATATTGGTGGCCTGTTGTCATAAATGAAACCTGCATGCTCCTGTAATGGCCACTGTTGTTTCATATATGCATGTGATCTGCTTGCTCTGCAACTGTGTTAATTCTGGTGTGTCGGATTAATCGGAATACCTATGCATGCTGTTATATCTACTCCTGAATGCTGTTGACTGTTACTAACCCATATCTGTCATAAACCTGTGACAACACAGCTCGTATGGGAAAGCTGGTCCCAGCGGACCCACCTGTCCCACCTCAGCTGACCATGGCACTGGGCACCAGCACATCCGGGGCCCAGCCTGGGACCTCCTCCTCTGTGGGCCTTGCACCACCTTCAGGTGGAACCACTGCAGGGGATGGGGCTCACCCCCCCCCAGACCGGGCATGGAGGGGAACCTGTCACCCATAAACAGGTCAGGGCCGTGGTGCGTAAGGAGCTCGATCTGGAGTATTGATATCGACTATGCCAGCATGAGGGCCGAGTGATGCTATTAGAGGGTGAGCCTGCCCCTCCCACATAGCCCCCAGCACAGTCAACTTCCGGGCCATGAAGGTGCATTGGCGACTGCCCATGGGTGGGGACCTCAGTCCCATTGTTTCCAGTTGGAGGCTCATGGGCTTGCGACTTCCAAACACCCCTCCCGATTAAAGGTGTTTACCCCCAACATGTGTCATATACCGGCCCTCGATCTGGAGTATTGATATCGACTATGCCAGCATG
>NC_056741.1:1616036752-1616179252 GCF_019279795.1 Protopterus annectens
AGAGATATCAAAGGGTATAATGCCACACACAGGTGTGCATAAATGAATGTGAAAGCTTTATTTGTGTACTATGATAGTTGTATATGCCATGTCTTATAGCTGTTCAGACACTGACGTCCATATGAACAGTGTAATGCAACTGTGAAACAGTTATACTAATACAGTAGTCTGGAAAGGTTGACATATGTTGCTGTCCAGGCCGAGGCCTTCAAGAAGTACATCAGTAATGACGGACTGGGCCACAGCATACCAGACAATCGACAGTACGTAATGCAGATGTATAGGTCAGCAGCCTCTATCTGCAGTCTGTACACAATCCCAAGGAGGCACAGACCCCAGATTACAAAATGGAATGTATCTGTTACATAACAAGGCATACCTGACACCATCACAATCACACTGAAAAACAGAACATCCTATATGGCAGGAGGCAGTAGATCTGCATTTACCCAAGATGGATTGTATGATAAAGTACATCCAGATACCTTAAGGCAGCTTATCCCAGTATAACACGTACATACTGGTATACCTTTGCCCCCATAGGTTATGCATTCATGCACCCCTGACTGTCCTGACACTTAATAACCGCTGATACAGAAGTGCCATGGCCACTTACTATCCAATAGTTACTGACATACATCTGAACAGCATCCCACTGCATTGTCTGACATACATGACTGTTATGGTGTCCAGGCAGCAGTACATCTGGCAAGTATCTGGACATATCTGGACATGTAAACATAACCAGGAAAACACAAGTCAAGAAGACACGATGTACTGGAGAAAACCACTTTATAAAAAGATAACAAAGCTTTCAGGCATAAAACCCTTCTTCAGTGCATTACAAGTCCAAGTATCTGGACATGACATCTCACTTGATAAGTACAGTAAGCTGCTAGGTATGTAACAAAGCACAGTGCAGGCTATAGGCAAACGGACGCAACACTGGGCTACATCTACTATGCGAGAATACACATGTACCTGCATAGATAGCAGGCTCTATAGACCCTTCAACACCACCCCCCATTCTGGAAACATAGATTAACATACCAATCCGGCCATACTTCCCTATGCCACTCAATGGGTTGCCACATGGCTTACTGACAGAACCCAAACTGTAGGTGTAACTGACTCCAAATCCATCCCAGACATGTGACAAGTGGAGTACCTCAGGGTTCAGTCCTGGGACCACTGTTGTTTGGTATCTACATCTCTGAAGTACAGGCCAACAGTACGGGACTCTGACTAACAAAGGTAACAGATGACTGCAAAATGGGAGTCATTATGAGCCTAACTGCACTGCATGATATGTTACTGATACCAGCCTGACATCATACAGGTGGGATGGAGTACTGTTAACATCTTGTGCCCTTGCTGTGTAATGTCCTGGTTATGGGATCTGCAACAGCTGGTAGTGTATTGCAGGGCAAGCTTGTTTGACTGTGGGGGGGGGGGGTATTTATTCGTGCATGACATATGTTGTTTGTGCCTGTCAACCCCATTAATGGTGCATGTGGACATATATGTTTCTGCAATGTTCCCACTTTATCTACAGATGCATGTCTGTATATACCTTTATAGATATAAATATCTGCTTACATATATGTGTATATATATATATATATATATATATATATATATATATATATATATATACACACACACATATATCAATATGTTGTATCTGTTTAGACATTAATATATTTTCACATACACATACATCTACATGTTGGAATACATTCTCTGTATTGTTGAATGACTGGGCTGGATGTTACATTTGTGAATACAGCAGGGTTATATATAACTGAGATGGCTTAGAGGTAAATCATTTTGGCTATAGTGTGCATGTTCCTGGGTTCTAGCCTAGCAGAAGTTGTTTATTTTATTGCTAGGCAGTAAAAGGGCCGATGCATACAGAGTGATTAAGGCACTTTAAAGCAGTTGTAAATGGGTTTGCGCAGGTTTGCGAGGAGGTAAGCACTGCTAAAGTCTGGTTACAGTTTCTTATGCTCAGTAAGCTGCTGAATTGCTTACCCTGTGTAGGCATTGCTTAGCTCCACGCAAACCTGTGCAAACATGCTTACAACTGCTTAAGAGTATCTCAATCACTCTGTAGCCAATGTCCCTTGTTCTACTCAGCAACAAAATAAACTGCCTCTCCTAGACTAGAACCCAGGACCCTACATTCCATACACAAAGTGATTTACCACAAAACCATGACAGATATATATAACCTGAAGTTTTCACAAACATATCCTGCAGCAAAATCAGTCAACAGTACAGGAAATGCATTATTATCACACCACATAACCTGTTAATGCAAGAAGTCAAGACAAAGTATGCCACACTGTGGGTACAAATAGGGATATATGTCAACTAATGCTCTGTTACACTTAAAATGTTGCTCGTTACACAGTTGTATGTGTTAGAACACATACGTAGAAGGAGATGAAGTCTGAAACACAAATGTGTTGCCACTAGTTACTGACTTCAATGCTGCGATAATCCATGACAATTGCCAAGTGAATGAGGAACAGGCCAAAATATGAGCCGAACATGCATGGACATATGGACAGATATATATCTCTAAATGTAGATAGATAGACAGCTATATGTAGATATATATGTTAATATATGACTCTCAAATAATCATATAACAGCAATTGTATATAGATACATATATATGTTCATATGTATGTATATATATATATGTGTGTGTGTGTGTGTGTGTGTGTGTATATATATATATATATATATATATATATATATATATATATATATATATATATATATATAGATCTATAGATCTATACATATATATATATATATATATATATATATATATATATATATATATATATATATATATATATATATATATATATATATATATATATATATATATATATATATATATATATATATATATATATATATATATATATATATATATATATATATATATATAGCCATATGAGATATATATAGGTACATACACATATACACACATACACACACACACAAGGTATTAGTAGCCATACATATGTAGAAGTAGTGTGGAAGTACTGCGTGCAAGTATATCCCTCAGCCACAAGCCCTTCAACTGGCACCTGTGAAATGTGTAGTGTGGCAACCATTCTCACAAATGAGAATACTGACATTAAACATATACCCACCCATAATTCAAAGGACATGACATGACACACAGGTATGCATACATAGATAACCTTTATTCCTGCACTATACAATAATGTATGCCAGCACTAACACCACATAAGGTTTGAAATATGTAATCAGTCATGAATGCAAGGCCCACACAAAACAGTAGATGCAAGCAATGTGTGTGTGTGTATATATATATATATATATATATATATATATATATATATATATATTTGCCTTCAGGATACGTAACAATCAACAATTACAGATGTAGTTCAGCAGCCTCCAATTATACCCTGTAGTCAAGCCCCAAGGGGAAATGTAGCACTTGTGTTAATGTTACAGCATCTTGTATATAACATTGCTTAACCTAACACCTCACTATCACATTGAATGACCCTCTTCTTAACAGTTATATCACTGAAAAGGTGCCATAGCCTAGGTTAATGGCATAGAACTCCCCCCCCATAAAAGTCTGTACAAGGGCAAGACACACTGTGTACCACACACTTACCTCAGGAATGTACAAGGGCACATATGTGTTCTCCAGCTGTTGCCCCCATATATATGGACATGGCCCAACAGTTGGTGTGAGAGTCCATCACCTGACTGGGATGATAGCAGTAATGCTAGTGGTAAATAATGAGAGGCCATTACCTAACAACCCTTCCTGTATCACAGCAGGACATAGACTGGCATATATGTGGAGGACAGAGGCAGGAACATAAGGCAATATTTGCATTATTGCTGTTACACACCCTGGAAATTGCTGGTGTTACAGGATTTGTTGCAGCATACCTTTATGCAGGGATACGACATTTAAATACAAATGGATGTAGCCATGTACTGATAGCACTCAACAGACAGAATGCCACAGATATATTTGGGACAATACCTTTGTGGTGCACAGACAAAACCTAACAGCCAATCCCCCTGATATCATATGGATAGCAGTAATGCTAGTGGTAAATAATGAGTTGACAGCTATGCAGACAGACAACATTCCATGAAAAAGTACCATGTACACAGAAACCCTGTAAGAACAGCAAGATACATTGCACACAACAACACTACTCATGCTGTCTGTAGGTCTGGAACCTTACCCAAATGTGGATTTGGCCTGTGTCTGCAGGTTCTGCTCTAAGAGGTATTGCTAACTGCTGTCTGTAACACTAATGTCCACACACAGGAAGGCTGTCATCCATACTGTAAAGGTGAAGGGACAATGCCCACAGAAGACAGCAATTTATAGTACAGGGTTGCCATGACAGTGGTTATCTGAAGTACTACACAGCAGGCTGCATGCAATTAGCAACTGGTGGACAATGACTGGTGCAGAGGCCACCACCTGATCATGTGCAATACCAACAAAAGCATGCTGCAATCTATTCAAACCAGCTCAATCACTCTACTGGAGAGACTGAGAGAGAGAGAGAGAGAGAGAGAGAGAGAGAGAGAGAGAGAGAGAGAGAGAGAAACTTCAACAAAGTTCACAAAGCTCAGGTTTGTGTTACAGCGAAAACAACATAACAGGTATGTGAAACAGATATGCATTTACTGGCATGTAGTATATGGCATAGAATGATAGGATGTATACTGTAAAAGAATGTATATGTGCCATCACTACTTGTTCCTGTAATGATGTTGTGCTCAACAACTGCACTGGACAGTAGTATCAGTCCCTGTGGGCAGTGGGACATACCTGTCAAATGTGCAGACCAGCAGTGAATGGCAAAGACGTGACCCATGATATCTGTGTTCTGTAAATTACTGTGGCCAACGGCTGGTGGGGGTATTAATACCGCCATGATAGACACATGGGTGAGAGACCACACCACCTGCAGGACAGTCATGTTAAAGTGTACCATAGCATGCCCAACTGCCATTGCAGTATAATATGCTTATATAAAGTTTGTCACCATATATACCCCCTAATGTTAGTCTGTGTTCACATATGACACCTGTCTGTGTTGCAACAAGGCAGAACAGTTCAGCTGTGAAGTAAAGAGGGTACATGAGTGTGGTCCAGATGTTCGTATGCACCCCACGTACAGATACATATATGTGTGATACACATTCACAGCTGTGTATGTGTACAGAACCTCAGACAGTTATACATTTATATAGGTATATAAACAACACAAAATGATATCTACATATATATGCACATAAATATATATATATATATATATATATATATATATATATATATATATATATATATATATTTATATATATATACATGTCAATACATTTTCCCCGCCATGACATGTGTGAGAGAACATCACATATCAATACTCAACATACCTACACACCAGTAAATGGCTGCAAGATGGAGTGCAGAGTGAGGTGTGTAACCCTGTTGGGAACACATTGCAATTGTATGGAATGGTGGGATATATATCTTGCTGAAGGGTATTAGGCACATATTGGTATGTAGGTCTGGTTGGGTGACAAACAAGACAGCATACAGGGCTGGTATATGACACATGTGGTGGTTAAACACTGTGGATGGGTAGTTACATTTGGAATGTGGAGGCCATTGACCCTCCACATGGGAACAAAGGGAACATGGTGCCCACCCATGGACAGTCACAACAGCATCTACATGGACATAAAGGTGCCTGGGCTGTGCACTAGGCAGGAGGGACATGCATGTCGAACCTTGTGTATGTGTACTGCATGCCTCCAGGTGATGTAGCACATATCCCATGTCACTGTGGACCTCCCTATGCCCAATACCCGTGACCTACCTTGGTGACAGACACATGTCAGTGTGTGCTCCATGGGGGGGGGGCATCATCCCCTGAGGTGATTCCACATGAAGGTAGTGATGGAACAGTAGATAATGAGGTTCCATGGTGGACCACAGATGTGATGTGGATTGGTAACATGTGCACATTAGGTTGGAGTGGTGTTCCTGCTGGAAAATAACCCCTACACATACTGGTGTGCAACTGTCATCCACACAATCCCAGAACATGTCCAGCAACATGCATAGATATCCCCAATACTACAGAATTGCAGATGTGTAGCAATCACATAGCAGGCCTACCACATGCATATGTGGAAACATAGTGGCAGTGCAGGTGAAATACCCTGTAACAGCCCTGCAACTCTAGTGCCCCCACAGGGAGCATGTCTATAACCACATAGCAGAAAATGCTGTACAATACAATATATGGCCCAATGGCACACATACCGGACACATACCACTAGGGTAGTGTGAACATTATGTTGGAGCTGATATGGTAGCGGGAGACTGATATGTGCATTGTATTATGATAAACTTGACATATGAGTTGCTCAGACATATTTCCATCATTATGTCTTTCAGGGAGTATGGTACACCCGAGAAACCCCGCATACAGTGCTGCTGAGGAGGAGACCATCATCACCAGCATCATCCACAACTAGCAGCTGCTGTTCTCATGGACAAGCATAGAACTGCAGGAGAGAACAGCCATGTGGACTGATGTGGTCCGCAGGGTGAATGAGGTGGGGTTGCACAGCCGAACCTATGAGCAGGTCTGCCACCATTATAGTGACCTGTTCCGGCAAGTACAATGTCGTGCATCTGCCATGTGGGGTGACCACCTTGCAACAGGGGGGGACCTTAACATCCAACCCCCTCACCAGAGTAGAGGAGCTGCTCTTCAGCCTGGTAACACCTGCCCACCTGCAAGAGCTCCAGACCTATACATTCATGGAGGTGGGTACTACTCACACACCACACATTGAGCATGCAGGTAAGGTTCCAGTGTATATCAGTAGACTACTGTAGTGTATGCATCTGTACAGTTAGACCATGCCTGTGTGAGATGTGGGGTATGTTGCTGTGTAGTACTGATAAACAGTAATGCATAAACTGTAGTATTGTGGACTCCAGCTGTTGTTGTACTGTAATACTGCAGCCACCCTGTAGCAATGCCACAGATGTGGCCACTGACATCAACTCTATCCCATGTCAATGTAGGTACTGCTAGGATACCAGCAAGGCAGTGGCTGGATGCTGGTGAGTATTGTGTAAGGTTATGCTTGGCAATTCACTGTGCATGTCATAGCTAAGGTGTAGGCCATGTACACATCTAACACACCTATCCATAATGTATGCTGTACATGTGCACTGTCACAGCACACACCTCACTAATGGGATTACCAGCCTCAAACACATGCAATACACAATCCATATCAGACAACTGTGGCTACACTCCCATGCATATTACCCAGACACAGCTGACATCTGCCCAACATACACAGCTATGTCATACATAGAGCAGTTGAACATGCTACATATAACAACATCCCACTCCCTCTGCTGACACACACTCCAGGGTCCTAAACTAAATCAACACATTACACAGAACATACTGGAGGGATAGGGCCCTGTCCTGGGGAATCACCACACTCTGTAATGGACTACCCATACATGTCAGGCAATGCTACTCATTGGCCCTCTTGACAGAAACACTTGGCAATTGGATGGGGAATGGGGAATACACCCTGGGTAGCATGTGTGTATCACAGCCTGACAAGGGCACAGGGGAATAACATTAGAGGGTGGTGCATGGCAGGGGAACTCCTGTGGCTAGGCTTATGTAGGCCCCAGGACCAATAGACCAGTACTCACCTATGAACCTATGTGTACCAAAGGCAACATCGGTCAGGGCCCAGTCATGGTCAATAATGGTCTCTACACTCACCATAGGTACAGTACAATTTTCTCTGTGTGTGGTATAATGGTAATCTACCACACATATGTGCACCACTGATGATGACTTATGTGAATACACATCAAACAGTCACTAAACACATGTCCACACATGATCCAGGAACACACAGAGGCTGTGAGCAGCAGTGGAAACACACCTGACACACAGAGACACATCCTGCAATGGTGTGCAAACCCATGAGGTATGGTGCACAGTACATGCCAGGGTGCTGAACAGATGCACAGCAATGCTGTGGACATGGGTGCAGTGGGTTCCAGGGGGAGGGCCATCAACTACAAACAGAAGCCATGCATCACAGCCATGTATAATGTTGGTAATGGGGATTGACTACAGTTGCACTGCATGCTGTTCAGCCCCACATGTCCTGCATACTGACATGTGTGCAATTACAGGTATTTGTGTGATACTGTACTGCAGCATTGCCTGCTATTGTGTGTGTTATGAGGTAGTGGGAGCTGTCTTAGGGTGCCGTCTGATGTAGTGTATGTGTTGCCATGTATGTCAACTGCATATGTGTATGTCTGTGTGTGTGGCCATGTCTGCACACACACGTGTGTGTGTGTGTGTGTGTGTGTGTGTGTGTGTGTGTGTGTGTGTGTGTGTGTGTGTGTATTTACTGTTTAGTGGTGTTGTACAGGTCTTACAGTTTGTTCCCTGTTTTCCCCTCACAGGTGGCGAGGTGGGGCTGGGTCCCCCTCACAGGAATCTGATGTCACTGATACAGACAGTGACCATGAAGATAGGTGTGTTGAGGCACAGGAAGGGTCGTCAGGGCTGCAGCTGGGCCATCACTAGACAACCCACATGTATCCACACCATCCACGCACACAGTCACACTGCCTCTACACACCTCATCACCATTGGCCCTAGCTGAGGGAAAGCCTACAGTTGGCATGGGCCAGGACAGTGTGGTATCTATGGCATGTGTATCAGGACACAGCAGCCATAGCCAGATGTCTGGTGGGGTATCACATAGGCAGATGTGCGGGGGTGATCATAGGAGCACTGCTGGTCATCATGCACCTGGCAGATGTGCAACATCTATTTCAACCACACGCATATTCCAGACTGTCATGGAGGTACAGGCATGAATGGAACGGTACACCAGGCAGGGTCTAAGGGTGCAGAGGGCTCATCACACCTCTGTAACTGACAGCATCCGTGACCTAGCAGGTGCCATCCATAATTACATTGAGGTCAAGGATAAACGGTGGGGTGAGACATTGGAACTCATCCAAAATCTCATGTCCATGTGTCAGGACAGGGTGGGATGGTTGTGACAGCCACATGGACGTATGCCAGCAACACCAGCAGTTGGAGGTCGCCGTGGACATCCAAACAGTCACAGCCACTCCTGTAGTGGCAGTAACAGTCCCAGCACTGTGAGGGGGGGCTGTCCACAACCCGTTAGAGCAGACCAAGTGAACGTGGCCCTGGCCAGTCCCAGGAGGGACCTGGATCCAGTGGATGTCTGTCAAACTTGGCGGACAGTACTCAGTCTGGCTCTGTACCTGATACTGCCTGTAGCACCCCTGCCAGGCACAGGTTCCGTGTCCATGGCCGGAGACAGTGAACTGCAAACCCTGCCAGGTACAGTCTGCAGCTGTCCCACAATTCCCTGTATAGGGCAGCCACATGGAGAAACTGTGTGCATGCAGACACACACACACACACACATAAACAACGAACCTACAGTAACCCCATACCTGCACACACTACATCACCAGTGGCCCATAACAATACTCAGCCCCCTCACACACACACATGTTGTCAATTGTATGGCTCAGCCTAAGCTTCTGGCAAACCAACAACACACCCTGTGTTTATGATGATACCTGTTCCACTGCCTAACATCCATAACATCGATGCAGGGACAGGCAAACATGGTTCTGATGCACAGGGTGACTGTACAACAGTGTCGCAATGGAATGATGTGTAGCATGTTGTCAGCAGTAAAGTGAAACACTAATATCTTGGAAAGTGTAGCTGTGCAGCCATGATGCATCATAGCTTTAATTAACAATGTTGTATTGTTGTCACCAGTATCTGTTCAGATTGTGTTGTGATTGTCCATGTGCCACATGGCTGATGGGTGTAGTGGTGTCAGCAGGCCTTCTACAGTGGACACCAGTAAATGTAGTGGGTGGTACACATGCCATGGCTGGGTACAACACACAGTGGCTTTGGTTAGGATACAGTACAGGTACATGACTATACACATAGAGGTATGTCCCCATGCAGGTAACATATCTGTTGCACATGTGATCCCACCAAGACAGGATAGGCACAACCACACAGTGCTATATATGCAGTCTGCAATGCGGAGGACATTGAACATGCTAACAGCAAGGTGTATGTCCCTCTCCCCACTCTGCTGTGATCCTCACCTAAATAACATGTGTGTGCCAATGCCGGTGGCATATCCCTACCCTTAGGAGGGTGTGAGGTGCTCAACTACTGTGAATGGTGTAGACAACAACTAACAACCTGGTTACATACACTGTACAGTATTACAGACAGCTATGTGGAGAGGATAGATGCAACAGTAACTGCAATTATGGCAGTCATGTCCACAACAGCCTCACCCAGTGAGTTATAGCAACCCCAGTAGTGCTGCACACCTCAACAGTGTGGAGGAGGGCATTGACACATCTATGACCTGTGAAGGACTGTATACCCATGGGATGTTGCCTGTGGTATGTTGGCATATCCCAAGCAGTCCTGGTGGAAACATATCTTGTGAACGGAGGTAGATCCCATAATAACTACACACATTCCTGCAAGCAGGACGGTGTACAAAAGCCTGCTATGATCTACATAGGCATTGTGCCCCTCCTAACCCTCATCTACACCTGTCATGATTGGGTTAAGGAGGTATACCAGGTTCAGGTTATATTCTCTGCCTTTGACAAGTCCAACATTGGCGGGGTCCCATGTGTTGAGATAACCAGTGACATTGGCCATGGGTTCATTGTTGGTATGTTCCATGTCCCTGCAGACCATGGTCATCAGGCTACCGGGTGGTAGCTCCCAGCTGACATGGTGGGTTTGTGGATGTCCTTGCCAACATTGGTGAAACCATTGTCAGGTGTAGATCTATTGGATTGTATGAGGGATCCCAGCTACGTACTGCACCTGCCCAAGGGGTTCCTCCAAGCATGACATGTCACTTGACTGTACTGCATGATATGTTAGTGATGCCAGCCTTACATCCTACAGGTGGGATGGAGTCCTGTCTTGCTTATGGGATCTGCTAAGGTTGGTATTGTATTGCAGGCCAGACGTATTTGGCTGGGGGTGGTGGAATACCTATCCATGCCAGATGTATATTGTTTGGATCTCTCAAACCCATCAGTGGTGCATATGGACAAATATGTTATGGTTACATTCCCAGATCCATCTAGAGATGTATGCCCATATATGCCTATATATGTGCTCAGCTTTGACAGGGGGACAATCATTCCTTCGAATGGCCATTTCTGCAAACAGAAAGGACTAACCCATCATTTCTTACTGCACCACAGTTGAGAACTGCAGTTCTACAGGCACCTTCGCTGACACTCGAACTGCAAGTTGGAATACATTTCATAATGGCGGGGGGCATGACACCGTGCACCCCCCTCTGGGGGGCTGGGCCCCCCCACGACCCCCCTACTGTGATATACATTCTCCTAGTGTGCACTAAAGTGAGGATAGGCAATTATTCCCCATCGCCACTATAGTGGCATCCCCAACCAAATTGCCTAATCTGCAATGTGCGAATGCATACTGACATTCGCACATTGCACATTCTATGCATGTATTGCAAGATTGTATAATGTTGAGAACATGCTTTAGGCCTACCAGCTTCCGGACACATGGATTTCACCCTTTGAAAGGTGATCCATATATATGCTGACATATATGCATTCCTAGTGCTGTCTATATGTGGACATGTTGATATATACATATATATTGATGACTGTATGTGTATCTATGTATATCTGTATGTATTGGCTTATATATATATATATATATATATATATATATATATATATATGTATATATATATATATATATATATATATATATATATATATATATATGTATGTATATATATATATATATATATATATATATATATATATATATATATAAACAACTCGCATAAGCTCCCAGTTTCTACGTGGCAATGCAGTCCAAGATACAGCAGTAAAATCACGGTCACTGAGGACGCCAAAACTCTATTCAGAGATATAAAAACCTTTTATTCGACAAATAGTGAGCGCTTTCGCCAAGAGGCTTCTTCAGACTAATACAAGCAACAACATTTTCTCAAGGTTTAAATAATCAAGGTTATAAATTCATTGGTTCATTGCTTAAATCATATTATGTCATGATTGATGCCCTTAAAAAGGACTATTCTTAGGCTATTCGCTATAGTGCAAAAATTAAGACTAAAAATAGACAATAAAAATACATAATTAAAAACACATATTAAAGATCTAAAAATAAAAGGCATATATGCAAGAATACATAGTTAAAACTGTAAAATGATGTGAATCAATAAATTCATATATATACACATACTGAATATAGATATGGACCATAAAATGACAGCTATATTTATCTCTTTAATTTCCTATTTCTTAGAATAGGTCTGATAGGTGTTTTGTCATTCAATCCAGGTGCCTGATCAGCTTTGCACCTGATGATCCATTTTAGTTCACATTCTAAAGTATAATTAATTATATCTCCTCCCCTTGGGTTAGCAAAAATCTTTTGTATAACACAGGACCTAAACTTGTGTGTAGGACCTAAATTCTTACAATGCTTAGCTAATGCATTAAAATCTGAACCAATTCTGATGTGGTAAGCATGTTCTGTAACGCGTTCCCTTAGTGACCTGTTAGTTTTTCCTATATAGAATGCAGGACATGCTATATATATATCTGTATCAGCATATATGTGTATCTGTATCCTGGGGATGTTGACGGCTTCCACATATTACATGTCCTGTGGGAGGTCCTTCTGAGTAGTAATGTTTAGCTATAGTGCTTCTAAGATCATTGACTTCTAGAATCCTTTTTTCTACTATCTGCGTATCATACCCTCTTTTACTAAATTTATCTCGAAGGCCATCCAGTTCATTCAAGTATCCATCATAAGACTGGTTAAGCCTGTATATATTTGATAACATAGTGAAAGGACAGATAATGAGAGCATCCAGGCTTCACCAGTCTGAACAATCTGCAGTACTTGGTACTGCCCTAGTAGAAACCACACGAGAAGTCAGGGCTCCTATGTTCTATACTAAAGATGCAGCACAGCTAAGAGGCATCATGGCTAGCAACTGGGACATACTCTTGCTAGATGAGGACATCAAACATGTTGTAGGCCTCAAACCTAGAGTATATTATAAGAATAAACCTAATCTTAAACGACTGCTATGCAACCCCAGAGATGTCAAGCACAGAGTAGAAATGAAGAAGGATAATCATAATACATTACGCTGTGGTAAATGTAATCATTGTGTATATATTAATGAAAACACAACTTTTGTCCACCCTGTTACACAACAAATCTTTGAGTTTAACACCAATACAAACTGTAGCAGTAAAGATGTGGTTTACTTAGCAAGATGTGAAGCATGTCCTGCATTCTATATAGGAAAAACTAACAGGTCACTAAGGGAACGCGTTAGAGAACATGCTTACCACATCAGAATTGGTTCAGATTTTAACGCATTAGCTAAGCATTGTAAGAATTTAGGTCCTACACACAAGTTTAGGTTCTGTGTTATACAAAAGATTTTTGCTAACCCAAGGGGAGGAGATATAATTAATTATACTTTAGAATGTGAGCTAAAATGGATCATCAGGTGCAAAGCCGATCAGGCACCTGGATTGAATGACAAAACACCTATTAGACCTATTCTAAGAAATAGGAAATTAAAGAGATAAATATAGCTGTCATTTTATGGTCCATAGCTATATTCAGTATGTGTATATATATGAATTCATTGATTCACATCATTTTACAGTTTTAACCATGTATCCTTGCATATATGCCTCTTATTTTTAGATTTTTATATGTGTTTTTAATTATGTAATTTTATTGTCTATTTTTTGCACTATAGCGAATAGCCTAAGACTAGTCCTTTTTAAGGGCATCAATTATGACATAATATGATCTAAGCAATGAACCAATGAAATTATAACCTTGATTATTTAAACCTTGAGAAAATGTTGTTGCTTGTATTAGTCTGAAGAAGCCTCTTGGCGAAAGCGCTCACTATATGTCGAATAAAAGGTTTTTCTATCTCTGAATAGAGTTTTGGCGTCCTCAGTGACCGTGATTTTACTGCTGTATCTTGGACTGCATTGCCACGTAGAAACTGGGAGCTTATGCGAGTTGTTTGTACATTTTTTGGTGCTTTATTGCTGGTTCTACGTCCGTTTAGCTTGGTGTGTGTCCTTTGGATTTTATTCTGTTATTTGTATTTAACACACCGAGCTAGGGTAATGGCTGTGAGTCCTAATGCTAATGCTACTATTGAATTGCCGTACAATCCTGTACCTTTAAGGAATGAACGTTTCCATGCTTGTGTGACTGGCAGAGACAACCTACTCCTGGACTATGAGCCGAACGTTGAGTCGAATGACGACGCGGTACCTGAGGGAAATGTTTTGAAACTTGTTGAAAATCTGGATATGCTGGAAAACGACCTCCTTAGGTTGAAGAAGTTACAAATACAAAGACAGTATTTCGAGGCATGTCTAGCAAAGAGAATCATACCTCGTGGACTACGAGTATTAAAGATGCCTACGTCAGGTAATAGCGTTCCTGACTTGCTGTATAAATGGCAGCAACTTAATATTAATCTTAGTTTTAGTTATATGAAGCTGCTTATCGACTTTTATTTACCGGAAGAAACTGAACTAAGGCTTAAAGTCAATAAGAAGTATGAATTTATTAAAATGACTTTTCCGGGCTCTAATACAGATACTAGGATTGAAGGTGTTATTGATAACGTTTCACTGATAGAGAGACGCATGCTAGAGCAGAAAAAGAGCAAAATACTGAGAGACACTCGGGACTTTAAAAGTTCAAATGTATTTACTTGGCCTAGACAGCGTTTAAACAGTCAGAACGTTAGTAATGTGCCACGGAATAACTTGAATGTGGCCTCTAGTAACACTATTAATAATGTGAATGTCAGTAATGTGTCACGAAATGATTTAAATGTGACTTCAGACAGTTCTATTAATAATATCCATGGTAATTTATGTACTAATGCAGCTGTATCTGGCTCTTTACATGATAATACGCCAGTTGATTGTATGAGTGGGACGAACGGCCTTACTCACAATAATGAGAATTCAGTAATGACGCAAAGGTCAAATAATATGAATGATGAAAATGCTGGTAATAATGTTGAGACCACTAATGTAATTAGTACCCACCAAGCAGGAGATGGTCGAACTATATTAGCAAATGAACCTACTGATACTAATAACCCTAGTGTGATAGAACCTGTAGTAAGGTCCAAACTTAGCGTTAATACGAATGGCATACAAGCCAAATCTGTAACAGATAAGGTTACCTATACCCCTTTCCCCATAGCACAAGATCAGCATTTTGGGAGGAAACGCTCAGCAAGCAGGGGACGACAGAAGAGGAAAGGCTCCTACGAGGAGTACCAGGGCCCCACATTAAAGAAAATGTGGGGGAAAACGAATCACTGATAGTTAATTTATCCAGCAGAAATCTTACTAATCATGAGATACAAGTCCTGAATAAGGGACTTAGTTTTATTCCTACTAGGAGAAGCAATGTTGCTGACACAGTTATAGATGCAAGAATTTTTGTAAGAAATGTGCAATTAAAACTGGATTTTGGGAATTTTAATACAAATGAAAATGCTAATGGACCTATTTTTCGTGCTAATAGCACTTATATCCCTCAGTTACACCCTACTCTAGATGTTTTCTCTAGAAAGTTGGAGAATGAAATACATAACTACTTCCAACACAATAAGGATGTTAGATATAAAAATAATCTTACATATGCACAGAGACAGGCATTGAAAGATCTTAGTGAAGACTACACCCTAACTATTAGACCTGCGGATAAGGGTGGCCCCATTGTCCTTATGGACACAGAAGAATATACAAAGATCATGTCAGAATTGTTAAATGACACTAAATACTATGATAGGATAGATGGTACAATAGTGTCTGAAAAAGTGTTTAGAACTCTATTTATGTTGGATGATTTATTGATGTCCTCTTTAGTCACAAAGGAATTATATGAATATTTAAGGGTTAACAAACCTTTAATTCCTTTGATACAAGGCCTGCCCAAAGTCCATAAGTCACGAGTCAGGCCACCAATGAGACCGATTGTGGCAGGCCAAGGTTGGATTACTGAACCTCTTTCGATTTTTACTGAGTACCACCTAAGACCTTTAGTTGATGCAAACATCTACATCTTGAGAGATAGCAAACAATTTCTAATAGACCTTTATACCTACATGAGTAATCAAAATGATACTACACCTTACTTGTTAGTTACCCTGGATGTAGTAAGCCTGTTTACTGTAATTCCGAACGAATTAGGTATTAATTTTGTACAGGAATACATGAAGAAACATTCAGAGTTTTCAGTGGAGAAAATTGACTTAATATCTCTCTTCCTTGAGACCATTCTCACGAATAACATTTTTATGTTTGGGAATGAAATGTTCATACAGAAGGATGGCGTAGCTATGGGCACTTCTTGTGCCAATAGCTACGCCAACCTGGTGATGGCCTGGTGGGAAGAAAGCTTCCTTTTTACTTGTGATTTGTTTAGAAGATATGCAGGTTTATACAGAAGGTTTGTAGATGACCTTTTCCTCGTGTGGCTAGATGATGTAACTTCACTCCTAGAATTAGTAGAATATATGAATAACTCTACTACATTCCTCAAGTTTACCCTAAATTTCTCGAGAAATAATATTTCATTTTTAGACATAGGTATTAATAGACTAAGCAATGGGATGCTCAATACCTCTGTCCATAGGAAATTGTGCTATAGAAACACACTCCTACATAGAAGTAGCATGCACCCCAATTATATATTTGATAACATAGTGAAAGGACAGATAATGAGAGCATCCAGGCTTAACCAGTCTTATGATGGATACTTGAATGAATTGGATGGCCTTCGAGATAAATTTAGTAAAAGAGGGTATGATACGCAGATAGTAGAAAAAAGGATTCTAGAAGTCAATGATCTTAGAAGCACTATAGCTAAACCTTACTACTCAGAACAATCTGCAGTACTTGGTACTGACCTAGTAGAAACCACACGAGAAGTCAGGGCTCCTATGTTCTATACTAAAGATGCAGCACAGCTAAGAGGCATTATGGCTAGCAACTGGGACATACTCTTGCTAGATGAGGACATCAAACATGTTGTAGGCCTCAAACCTAGAGTATATTATAAGAATAAACCTAATCTTAAACGACTGCTATGCAACCCCAGAGATGTCAAGCACAGAGTAGAAATGAAGAAGGATAATCATAATACATTACGCTGTGGTAAATGTAATCATTGTGTATATATTAATGAAAACACAACTTTTGTCCACCCTGTTACACAACAAATCTTTGAGTTTAACACCAATACAAACTGTAGCAGTAAAGATGTGGTTTACTTAGCAAGATGTGAAGCATGTCCTGCATTCTATATAGGAAAAACTAACAGGTCACTAAGGGAACGCGTTAGAGAACATGCTTACCACATCAGAATTGGTTCAGATTTTAACGCATTAGCTAAGCATTGTAAGAATTTAGGTCCTACACACAAGTTTAGGTTCTGTGTTATACAAAAGATTTTTGCTAACCCAAGGGGAGGAGATATAATTAATTATACTTTAGAATGTGAACTAAAATGGATCATCAGGTGCAAAGCTGATCAGGCACCTGGA
Organism: Protopterus annectens; assembly: GCF_019279795.1. Lineage (NCBI taxonomy): Eukaryota > Metazoa > Chordata > Ceratodontiformes > Protopteridae > Protopterus > Protopterus annectens. The sequence continues at coordinate 1,616,054,603 of NC_056741.1, forward strand.
TTGAATGACAAAACACCTATCAGACCTATTCTAAGAAATAGGAAATTAAAGAGATAAATATAGCTGTCATTTTATGGTCCATATCTATATTCAGTATGTGTATATATATGAATTTATTGATTCACATCATTTTACAGTTTTAACTATGTATTCTTGCATATATGCCTTTTATTTTTAGATCTTTAATATGTGTTTTTAATTATGTATTTTTATTGTCTATTTTTAGTCTTAATTTTTGCACTATAGTGAATAGCCTAAGAATAGTCCTTTTTAAGGACATCAATCATGACATAATATGATTTAAGCAATGAACCAATGAATTTATAACCTTGATTATTTAAACCTTGAGAAAATGTTGTTGCTTGTATTAGTCTGAAGAAGCCTCTTGGCGAAAGCACTCACTATTTGTCGAATAAAAGGTTTTTATATCTCTGAATAGAGTTTTGGCGTCCTCAGTGACCGTGATTTTACTGCTGTATCTTGGACTGCATTGCCACGTAGAAACTGGGAGCTTATGCGAGTTGTTTGTACATTTTTTGGTGCTTTATTGCTGGTTCTACGTCCGCTTAGCTTGGTGTGTGTCCTTTGGATTTTATTATATATATATATATATATATATATATATATATATATACACATATATATATATATTTATTTATTTATTTATTTATTTATATATATATATATATATATATATATGTATATGTCTATACCTATATCTACATATATAGATATGTTATATCCATTCAATGATGAATATATATATACACACACACAAATACATCTACATGGTGGAATACATTCCCAGTAGTGTTGTTTACCTGGGCCGGATGATATGTATGTGGAACCATCATGATTATGCATATCTACCATGGCTTAGTGGTAAATCGCTTTGTGTATGATGTGCAGGGTCCTGGTTATGAGCCTTGCAGGACCTGTTTATTTTGTTGCTGGGCAAAACACACAAACCTGCATACAACTGGTTTACGGTGCCTTAATCACTCTCTATCCAACGGGCCGTGTTCTGGCCAGCAAGAAATTAAACAACACTGTCAAGGCTCAAACCAAGGAACTTGCACACCCTAGACAAACCGATGTACCACTAAGCCATGACAGGTACACATATTTTCAATGTTGCAGAAACATATCAGCCAGTCCTGTCATGCAGCAGTGCAGAGAATGTATACCAACATCTAGATGTCTGCGTGTGTAACTATAGTGCAACCTTAACAGATACAGCATACCCATATATGTACAGATACACATGTATTCAAATATATATATGTTATTTTACTACCTCTATATACATATATATCACTATCTATGCACATATACCTATATATCTGTTAGCAGATACACATATCTATATTGGTATATATGGCCATAGATCTGTAGATAGCAACTGCAGATTAACAAATACACCTATGTCCACATGCACCTTTAATGGGGTTGAGAGGCCCCACACACTATATGTCTTGTACAAATAGGCATCCCCCCAGAGCCAAACACCTGCACCCTGCAATACACTACCAAGTACAGTCTACCTCCCACAGGACATGTAATATGTGGAAGCCGTCAACATCCCCAGGATACAGATACACATATATGCTGATACAGATATATAGATATATATATATATATATATATATATATATATATATATATATATATATATACATGTGACTACACATACACAAGCAGATATATGTACAGTCAGATATGTATGCAGGAGGTGCACACAATATGGAACAACCAGTATTCCTACAGTTAACACTTGAGCAACTGGACACTGTATGGGCTAAACATACAAATGTCAATCATTGCCTGCAACATATACCCATAGAAAGGTCATAATAAAGACATCACACACAGGTTTTCAGAAATGGGACTCCTTTAATTGTGTACCATAACGGTCTTATATGCCATATCATATAGCTGTTCAAATACTGACAACCATATAAACGGAGTACTGAAACTGTGAAACAATTACACTTATACAGTAGTCTGGAAAGGTTCACAACTGTTGCAGTCCAAGCCAAGCCCTTCAGAATGTACAATAGTGCTGATAGACTGGGCCACAGGGTACCACACAATCAACAGTATGTACTGAAGGTGTGTAGTTCATCAGCCTCTATCTACACTCTGTACAATCTCTGTAGGAGGTAAAGACGTTTTGTGATCAAATGGGTTGTACCTGGAACATAACAAGGCGTAACTCACAGAACAGTCTGTATTTTCAGGATTCAGTAGGCTTGCAGTACCCCAAGTCATGTAAGTAATTGCAATATAGGTGGAGTATACGGTACTGTACATTCACATACCATGTGGCATCTCACCCCTGATTCCCCCACATTTGTAACAGCCTTGGTCATTTATGGTGCTCCCCACCTGGATTCAATAATACAAGACCATATACCACTGTTACATGCACTGGCCTCTGCAGTGCATAAGGGTGCACATGTGTTGTGTAGGTGATGCCCACACATATATGGCCCCAGCCCCAGTGTATGTGGGGGGGATACAACAGCAGTGTACTAATGGCAGCAATGGCAGTGTGATATACTCACAGCCCACTACAGAACAACCCCCAACAGCATGACAAATGTGCACAGCTTGGTATGTAGATGGGGGACAGAGGCTGGAACACAGGCATATATGTGGAACACTGTTGCCATACCCTAAGCAAGGTGCTGGTGTTACAGGATAGTCTGCAACATACCATTAGTCAGGGAATTGAGGTTAGATATAGACATGGATGTAGCCATGTACCGGTAGCTTGCAACACACATACTGCCAGAGTCATAGCTGACACAGTGCTTGTGTGGTAGATGGACAACACATGATAGGCATGCATACCTTTGCCCAGCCAGAGGTAGGCCCACAGTAGTGACCTATGCAGACAATCTGAATTCCAAGGTACACTAGTATGTACACACACACCCTGTAAGACCAGTACTATGCAAAGCATTACACAACTCTACCCACAGTCTGTTTGTAGTTACTGAACCTCCTACAAATACATTTCTGCTCTGAGTGTTCATGTTTTCATGTAAGAGGTATTGCTACCTGCTACCTGTATCACTGATGCCCACACACAGGATGGATGTCCATCACACAGGAAATGTGAAGGGACCACGGCCACATGCTGCAGGGATTTATAGTGGGTGGTTGCCATGAGAGTGGTAAGTTAATGTAGTACACATGTGTCATTATATATATATATATATATATATATATATATATATATATATATATATATATATATACATGGCATTCTGGATAGGTATATGTACATATATTTCCACCATATGTCCTGGACATGGACTGTAGCCATACCCCAGCCCCTACAGTCCCACTGTCATAGTGCAAGGGGATGTCAGGTATGTATAGCAGGTATATTACTTGACTGTTGCTACTGTCATTGGGATTGTCTTCACAGACACAGTGTGTCTGGATGCTGAAATCTGCTTATAACATGTGTGCCATTTGCTACTGACAGACATTCTATGGAAATCATTGTAAAGTACCACTGCTAGCATGTAATGCCTCTGTGCAGTGCAACAGAGATATTGACCACTATATTTGGAACTTCAGACACACCCTGTACAGTCCAGAGGTATAGACATATTCCCTTAGTGCACCACATGTGTATCAGGCCTGACAATATGGATGTAGACAGCCATGTAGATGGGTATAACACATAATGACTGGTATACATTTGGCACCATAGGTGTTGGATTCACACACTACTGTCTGGCCTGACACATAATGACTGCTGGTACAGGGGTGCCATGGACACATACTACCCACTAGATATTGACATGCATCTGTACAGCATCCCACTGCTCTGTCTAACATACATGACATTTAAGGGAGGCCCAGCAGCAGTACATCTGGCAAGTATCTGCACATGACATCCCACTGGTTAAGTACACTAAGCTGCTAAGCATGTAACAATGCACTGTGCAGGCTGCAGGCAGATTGGCTCAACACTGGCCTACATCTCGTATGGGGGAATGCACGTGTACCTGCATATATAGCAGGCACAACAGCCATGTCACAGCACAGGGTAAGATACACCTGTGTGACAGTGCATAACCACAACCAATGTGAACACAGCCACATATGGTAGGCTAGCATAATATTACAGTATATGGACTATATGTTCTACACCATCTTCATATGTGCCACTCACAGAATGTCCCTACATATACTGGGCTGCTACACAGTTTGGTCGGATGGCTGTCTGTGGTATGGGACATGTGTGTGTAGGGCCCTACAAACATGTACAGCAAAACAGTAGCATACAGTGGGGCAGCATGTAACATCTGATAGAAGGGGAGCTAGGACAATGATATCTACCACAGTCTGTACACAGGCTAAAGTACATATTAACAATGCACACACTGCAGACATTCACCATCACTACACAGACCTCAGTACTGTACAAACATCCACAGAATGTCCAGCTTATGTCATGAAATATAACCCCTACTGTACATGACATGTGTAGCAATCTGATATATCACTGGCTTGTTATCAGATATGATGACACTATGGCGTACAGCACATATGCACCACTTCATGCACTCCATATGTACAAATGTTGACAGTGGTGTGGCTGACAGCACATACACGGGGCCAGTATAGACATGTTGCTGTGATAACCTTGTATAATTTCCATTGTAATGGTGTTTGTTGCAACATATATCCTATGAGGGATATGAAGTCAGTAAATGTGACGGCCTATACCATCTACAGACTGCAATCCTCACACTACTGTCTGCAATCCACAGATTGATGCACTGTGGATAACACATGAAGTCATAGGCACAAGACTGCCCAGTCTGCAGATGACCCTGCAGATGGGGATTCCTCATATACATGGAACTGACATGGCAGGTATCACTACATGTATGACAGGCATATCCAGACAAACACTGTTAAACCAACATTACCCTAAATGCAGTATAGCAGCACTTACAGTCTGTAGTCAGGTCAGGCACATCCCCCTCCTGTGTGTTGCCTTCTTTCCACAGTGTATGTTGTTGGAACTAAATCCCCAATCCATCTGAGATGCTGTTTGCCAAACAACAGATCTAGTTCCTGCTCACAGTGACTGAAAAGGCCCAACACCACCATGATGTTCCTAGGTATTGCAATGTGTTTCCATACAATTGGCCATGGGATTGTTTCCACAGCTGTTCCACATGCAATCAGCTAGGGGAGGGCTGCAATTCGTGCAGAGGCCATCAGCTGATCATCAGCATCACATAAAATACACATGCTGCTGCCTAAGCAAGGCAGATGTGGGTCTCCACATCCACCAGAGAGGGAGTGGGGGAGGCAGACAGAGGCAAATACATGTTAGGGAGGGGTTGGAGTGTAAAACTGAAGCATGTTTGTGTCACACACCTACCAGCACAGGGTATTAAACCTCCGACAACTATGGAGTGCTATCACAGTTTGATGCAGTTATTGGATGTACCACATGGGTTACCTGATGTGGAGCACTCAGAACATATATGTGAGGGTGAGTGACATCTGCAACAGGAGTACAGTAGATATACAGTAGATGTGCTACACGTGCCTGTCTGCATGAACATGTGCCAGCATCAACACAGGCACACTCACACAGGGATGTACACACATTGACACACTTGGCAGGGCCAGGAGTGCAACTCATCACTAGTGGGATTGCCACAACACATCAATGTGCAGGTGTCACATGCACCACACGGGTCATACAGAGACCATATGGGCAAGGAGTATGAGGAGATGTCAGACATCAGACAGCATGTTTCAGTATTCCCTGGGGGTTGTAGTGAGTGTGGATGTGGACATACGCACCATACAACACACACACACAGACACACAGGGTGCCAGTTCTGACATGCATGGGTGCATGTCTACACGGGAGTGTGGTGGTCAACTGTGCCAGAAGGCTGTACAAGGGTAGGCGATGGGTATACCTTGGCATCAGGCCATATGACAATGGTCTGCATTGTGGTTCAGGCCTGTAGTTACTGCATTTGCCCACACAGGTGGGTATTGCATCCCCCATCCAGTCACCTGGGTGACTATTGTGTGTGGCCAATGCTGTACACCACATGCCATGTATGTGTTCCTTAGTCCATGACATGGATGGTGTCTGGGATGTGCACACTTCCCACATGCATGTACAGTGACATGTGGAACTGTATCTGGGGTGTCTGGCCCATGTTGTGAACACAGATTATCATCAGATGTGCCAGTCTTGCCCACCTGTGGCAGGAACTGGTACTGGGCTGCAGGTTTACCCTTCACCTACTCTGATGGCATGCCAACAGCATTCCCTTATGTCAGTGTCATCTGTCCATAGAGGACATGTTGTCAGGTATGGTATGTCTGTTGTGAGTCACATGTGAAGGCACCACAGGTGGTGCAAGTGTCCATTGGGGAACATGGTAAAGGTGCACTGTCTGCATGTACATGCATATTGGACAGATAGGCAGGATGACATGCCTTCTGTAGCCCACTGCTATCATTGCATAACTACTATCAGTGGCCAGTATGCGGTGTACTACCCACATATTGGCTGCTGCCTAGGCATGTGTGTTCATATGACACATGGGTTGAGTGTGTGCTCTGGGTAATAGTGGGGTTGCTTACTTGGATTGTCTGGCCTTGATGTCACATGTATGGGTATGGCTTTATACCCCAGCCTCCCAGCTAATTTACATCTGTTATCCCTGTATGGTTGACATTGTGATATATAGTAGGGCCACTATAAAATAAATTAGCAAAGCCCCCCTCCACAAGGCCAACAGTTGACAATCACTCACCTCTACACAGGATACGAGTTACACACACACACACACACACACACACACACACACACACACACACACACACACACACACACACACACCTGTCATGTCTGGGAGTAGAACCCCTACCTAACCACTTTATTACATTACAGCACTATGCAGTTGTAGTACATGCCACAGACATCACTGGAGTGCCATTTCCCCAATGGTGTATTTCACAGTGAATGACATCAGCAGGTTTACCAAAGTAGGGCATTTCAACTGTACTGCAAGTGACTAGCCCAAAATGCATTGCTTCCTACACAGACAGTGAGACACAAATAAAACACCCACACCTGACATGTGTGGGTATAGAACCCCTGATTGAGGTTTATAGCACACTAGAGTATGGAGCTGTTATGGGACGCACCACAGGGATAGCTAGAGACATCCTTCCCCAAAGGTGTATTTCACATTGAATAACATCAGCAGGTTTACCAAAGCAGGGCATTTCAACTGTACTGCAAGTGACTAGCCTAAAATGCATTGCTCCCTACACAGACAGTGAGACACACACAAAACATCCACAACTGACATGTGTGGGTATAGAACCCCACACAGAGGTCTATATCACACTACAGCTGTTATAGGCCACACCACAGGGATTACTAAAGAACTTTCTCCCCAAAGTTTTACTTCACAATGAATGACATCAGCAGGATTGGCAATGTAAGGCATTTGGAATGTACTGCGAGTGAGTAGCCTGTGATGCATTGCTCCATACACAGACATTGCAACACACACAAAACATCCAGAACTGCCATGGGTGGAGATGGAACCCTACCACAGTTTTAAATCACACTACAGCAGTACACAGTTACAGGATGACCTAGAGAGATTACTGGGGTATGACTTTCCCACAGGTGTATTTCTAGGTGTGTGACATCAGAAGCCTTACCAAAGTTGAGTATATGAATTCTAAGGAGTGTGAGTAACCTAAAAAGCATTGTTCATTACTCAGTCACAGACAGACAGAGACACACACACACACACACACACACACACACACACACACACACACACACACACACACACACACACACACACACACAGATACAGTTGCCAAGTCTGGGGTTAGAACACCTACCTAACTACTTTATCACACTACAGCAATAAGCAATTACAGGAAGCACTACAAGGATTACTGGGCTATTACTTTCCCAGAGGTGTATTTCCAGGTGAGTGAAATCAGCAGCCTTGCCAAAGTCAAGCATGTGTATTGTACGGGTTGTGAGTGGCCTAAAAAGCATTGCTCTCCACTCAGTCAGACACGCACACACACTTGCCAGGTCTGGGGTTAGCACACCTACCTTATTACTTTATCACACTACAGCAGTATGCAGTTACAAGGTGCACTACAGAGATTATTGGGCTATGATTTCCCCAGAGGTGTATTTCTAGGTGAGTGAAATCAACAGCCTTGCCAAAGTCGAGTATGTGCATTGTACGGGGTGTGAGTGGCCTAAAAAGCATTGTTCTCTACTCAGTCAGACACACACACACACACACACACACACACACACACACACACACACACACACACACACTCACACGCACACACACCAGGTCTGGGGTTAGCACACCTACCTTATTACTTTATCACACTACAGCAGTATGCAGTTACAAGGTGCACTACGGAGATTACTGGGCTATGATTTCCCCAGAGGTGTATTTCCAGGTGAGTGAAATCAGCAGCCTTACCAAAGTCAAGTATGTGTATTGTACAGGTTGTGAGTGGCCTAAAAAGCATTGCTCTCTACTCAGTCAGACACACACACTTGCCAGGTTTGGGGTTAGTGCACCTACCTAACTACTTTATCACACTACAGCAGTATGCAGTTACAAGGTGCACTACAGAGATTATTGGGCTATGATTTCCCCAGAGGTGTATTTCTAGGTGAGTGAAATCAGCAGCCTTGCCAAAGTCGAGTATGTGTTTTGTACGGGGTGTGTGTGACCTAAAAAGCATTCCTCTCAACTCAGTCAGACACACACACACACACACACACACACACACATACACACACACACAGTTTCCAGGTCTGGTGTTAGAACACCTATCTCACTACTTTATCATACTACAGCAGTACATAGTTACAAGGTGCGCTACGGAGATTACTGGGCTATGATTTCCCCAGAGGTGTATTTCTAGGTGAGTGACATCAGCAGCCTTGCCAAAGTCACATATGTGTATTGTACGGGGTGTGAGTGGCCTAAAAAACATTGCTCTCTGCACAGTCAGACACACACACACACACACACGCACACACTTGCTAGGTCTGGGGTTAGAACACCTACCTAACTACTTTATCACACTACAGCAGTATGCAGTTACAAGACGTGCTACGGAGATTACTGGGCTATGATTTCCCCAGATGTGTATTTCTAGGTGTGTGACATGTGAAGCCTTGCCAATGTTGTGTATATGAACTGTACTGAGTGTGAGTAGCCTAGAAAGCATTTCTCTCTGCACAGGCAGAGACCAAGACATGCACACATACACACACTCACACAGTTGCTAAGTCTGGGGTTAAGACTATTACCTAACTAGTTTAGCAGTACAGCAGTACACAGTTATGGGACGCGCCATGGAGATTACTGAGCTACAGCTCTCCCAAAGGTGTATTTCACATTGGATGACCTCAGCAGGCTTGTCATGATACTGCTATGGGGAGGGCGATGTGTGCATGGGATGTAACCCATTCATGTAGGGGTTGACATGTCACATGCGGGCACATACAGGGTCATATGCCACAGGTACGTGTATACAGTTACTAGGTGACAACTTCCTTGTGCAGTCATGTTACACAGCTGGCACGTGCAACACGCCATCATGCTGACATATACTGGTGGCTATTATCTGCAGTGAGTGACACCTGCACCTCATGTGTTTGGGGCCCTTTGGCTGTGTGCTGGGTGGGAAAGGCCCAGATGGCTCCTTGTCACAGTCACCCTCTTCAACACATCTATGTCCTTTTACCTTTGGCTTATTATAGTGTGTTGTCCTTACATATATGTCTGTATTCCTATCCACTGTGTGTGCAAGGCAGGAGTGGTGCATACTGACATGTGTCTGCACTGAGAACTGCAACTGCCAGATATGTCTGGTCCACTGTTGTTTGCTGACATGGCCTTCTTGTGTTTAAGGGTCTGAGCATGCCCAGTATGGCCATCTATATTGCATGTGTGGATCAAGTCCAGGTGGTTTGTACTGCGGTGCTGACCTTTGTGTTGTACACCAACAGGTAGCATGCTGTGTCTGCTGGGTATACACCAGTCATTTGGCATTGGCTGTTGCTACATTTCTGCATAGCAGGGGGGGCACCAAACTGTTTCTACATTTCTACACAGGGGGTGGGAGGGCACACCCGACTGCTACTATAAGTGTATATAGGATGGTGGGGCACACCTTACACTTTTACACAGTTGCTAGGACTGTATTTGTATGTCAGGTACACCATTTCAGTGTGTAGTCTTACCTATCATGCTGGCTAGAGGCATACCAGTGTACTACAGATCATAGCTTGCACTACCTACATATTAGTTTCTGACTTCCTAGCCTTCACAACTGACATCCAACTGGCTGGCCTGCTGTAGTCTGTCAGTGTAGGACTGGGGTAGGGGTTGCCCATGGGGCTCATTCAGGGGCCATAGTACAGCATTTTTTGTATTTGTCTACACCTATCCTGCTGGCTGTGACTGTTGTTGGTTATGTGCCCCCCCCAACTGGCATGTGTGAGTCCCTTACCTTGTGGGTGTCCCAGTATTGAGGGTGGTGATGCAGGGCTGCCTATGTCAGATGAACATAGTACACACCCTATACATGGTTGAGCACAGGTAGTGTCATGTTTGGCATCCCTTTTACTGTATGTGCGAGTCAGAGAGATGTGTCATTCCCTGGGTCCCTACTGTGTCAGTGCATGTGCTATGCATTGCCTCTTTGCCAAGGCCAGGACATACTGGGCACGCCTCCTTCTGCCTACTGGGGCAGGCTCAAGTCGTTCCTCCTCTGAGTCACTTTGTGCCTGTGTGGGCCTTTGCACTGATGGGGGGCTGTGTGGCCCTACTCCATGCTGTTCCTGCTGCAGCTGTTTCCACAGGATTATATTGTGTAGCATGGCACATACAAGGACAATTTGGGTACATGTAGTTGGTGAGTACTGCAAGGCTCCACCGGATGTGTCCAGGCACCGGAACTGTGACTTGAGCATCCCACACACACGCTCTATTATGATTCGTGTTTGTGCGTGTGCGTCATTATGGAGTTCTTGTTTGGGTGTGTGTGCATTTCTGATGGGTGTCATCAGCCATGGCTCCAGTGCGTTTCCAGCATTCTTCACTAGGTGACCGTGTGGGATGTCCCCATTGGCAAATGTCTGGTACAGCTGTGTCACAAGATGTGGGAATCGTGGTAGCTTCCAAGGCAGCCAGCACACACATTCATTATTATGCCCTGGGCATCGCACACAAACTGGCAGTTGATGGAGGGGAAGCCCTTGCGGTTGATGTAGACCCTACCCTGCTCACTTGGTGGTGCTTTAATGTGTATGTGCATGCAGTCTATTGCACCAACTACCTCAGTGTATTCTGTTATTTGGTGGAAGAGACGCATATGGCTGGCCAACACCTCACGGGTGATGGGGAAATATACGTGCTCACCGACATGTGCTGACAAGGTATCCAGGAAATGGTGGAGTACCCTGGATGCTGATACCTGTGAAATCCCCATCATATCCCTATTTGGCCTTTGGAAGGTACGTTTAGTTAGTATTCTTAGGCCTACATATACCTTGGTATCCACTGGGATGGGTTCCCCTCTGTTAGTTCTGTGTGTGAGGCGTGGCCGGCACAGCTCAACAATTTCCTTTAGGAGGTCCCTGTCCACCCTATAGTGCTCCACTATCTCCAGCTCATGTAGCCCTTGGTAGGTTACCCTGGGTCTGTACAATCTTCTCCGTCTCCTCACTGTGGGTTGCTCAGCAGCATTCACATCCTCACCACCCTCAGCCTCTTGCACATGCTGGTTTATGATAGCAAAAGCAACCCCTAACGTTTTTTCTCTTGCTTTTGTTTTGTAAATTGGTGTAGATTTTTTTCGGAAAAACAAGGGGGAAAGGTGTTTGCATAGTTTGTCATGGTGTGCTGGGCTGGGCTGGCCTGCTGCCTGTGTAATTGGCTGATTCTGATACATTTCACCTGTCAGCTAAGCTAGTTCTCCTTGATTACCTTCCTACTGCTGTTTTCCCTTCCCATTGCCTCCCTGTTTAAGCCCATGTGTGTGCTGTACAAATGGAGTGCTCATATGTGCACAGAGCTGCTTTTACCTGGGGCCGGATTCATGAAGGCTTGCACAGAGTCTTAGAGTAGAGTAAGACTCCATGCAGCCATCATGTCTGACGAGCGATCCAGGAACAGCCTGTAGGGGCGTGTAAGAGAGCTCCTAAAACGGCTCTTACATGGACAGGGCTGGGATATGCAAATTACCTCAATTGCAGGTGAAAGGCATGCAAATGAGGTAGATTTGCGATTCAGGAAACCCGAACCTGTCCGAGTAAGAGCAGTGTTATTTGCAGAAATGTACTCAGTTGACAACTGAGTACCATTCTGCAAATAGCAAAACGGAGCCATGACAGCTCCAAATAAAGGTTGCATCCAGTGCAGGAAGCATGCCAATGGCCAAATATTCAGCCATGTGAAATGTTTCCTGACGCAATATGAAAATAATATTTTATTTTTTTTTGCCGATTTCCGATGTTTAAGCATAGCGCAGTGCCGCGCAAACGGGGTGTGCTCTGAAACCCAGAATACTAAAAACTAAAACCCACAAATGTGGATTTTATTGAAATTGTTAATGTACAATGCAAGGGAATGGCAGGCTGAAGACAACATGGCCATCGAGTAGAGGTTGATAAGGGGGGAAGCTCAGTCTAAGACATGTAACCAAGCATTAGTAGGCAATCCTATGTAAATGAGCGTTAGGATAGTGAATCGCAAGTTTACATAGCAAATGAGCAGTCAGTGGAGTGTAGGAGTAGGATATGGGGAGTAACAGAGTAGAAGATAGGTGACATCACGAGGGGGGTATATATTAAAGAAGTGAAGCTCATTGGAGCAGAGTGGCATGTGTCAGCTGTCATTCACACATCATGGAAAGAGGTGTGTCAACAGGTATGCTAGGGAAAGGCAAGAAATGGAAGGTGTATGCCGTGGATAACACCAAAGTTTCTTGCTGAATGGGTATGCACGTGTGTGCGCACGTGTAAACCCGAGTAAAACAGAGTGCGCTCGTGTAAGCATGAGTGTGCGCGTTTAAGCCGGAGTAAGCATGTATAAGGCTGTTTAAAGAGTTCTAAGCGCGTTTGCACTGGTGTGGGTGCGTTTTAACCCTAATAAGCATGTTTTAGTCTGTGTAAGCATTTGTGCGCATGTGTTAGCTGCTGTGCGCATGTTTGCACTTGTGCGTGTCCCCGAGGAAACAGAAAGGAAAAAGGAAGCACAACAAATAGTAGGAAGCTACCAGGGAGTACTAGCAGAGCTAGCAGGTGAAAAAAACACATACACACACTCCACACAGTTGCTGGGAGTCTGGGGTTAAGACTATTACCTAACTAGTTTAGCAGACACAGCCTGGCAGTGCACAGTTATGGGGCCGCCATGTGGAGATTACTGAGGCTACAGCTCTCCCAAAGAGTGTATTTCACATTGGATGACCTCAGCAGGCTTGTCATGATACTGCTATAGGGAGGCGATGTGTGCATGAGATGTAACCCATTCATGAGGGGTTGACATGTCACATCGCAAGGCACATACTGAGGTCATATACCACAGGTACGTGTATACAGTTACTAGGTGACAACTTCCTTGTGCAGTCATGTTACACAGCTGGCGCGATGCAACACGCCATCATGCTGACATATACTGGTGGCTATTATCTGCAGTGATTGACACCTGCACCTCATGTGTTTGGGGCCTTTGTGGCTGTATGTGCTGGGTGGGAAAGGCCCAGATGGCTCACTTGTCTGATCAGTCACCCTCTTCAACACATCTATGTCCTTTTACCTTTGGCTTGGCCATTATGGTGTGTTGTCACTTACATATATGTCTGTATTCCTATCCACTGTGTGTGCAAGGCAGGAGTGGTGCATACTGACATGTGTCTGCACTAGAACTACAACTGCCAGATATGTCTGGTCCACTGTTGTTTGCTGACATGGCCTTCTTGTGTTTAGGGTCTGAGCATGCCCAGTATGGCCATCTATATTGCATGTGTGGATCAAGTCCAGGTGGTTTGTACTGCGGTGCTGACCTTTGTGTTGTACACCAACAGGTATGCTGTGTCTGCTGGGTATACACCAGTCATTTGGCATTGGCTGTTGCTACATTTCTGCATAGCAGGGGGGGCACCAAACTGTTTCTACATTTCTACACAGGGGGTGGGAGGGCACACCCGACTGCTACTATAAGTGTATATAGGATGGTGGGGCACACCTTACACTTTTACACAGTTGCTAGGACTGTATTTGTATGTCAGGTACACCATTTCAGTGTGTAGTCTTACCTATCATGCTGGCTAGAGGCATACCAGTGTACTACAGATCATAGCTTGCACTACCTACATATTAGTTTCTGACTTCCTAGCCTTCACAACTGACATCCAACTGGCTGGCCTGCTGTAGTCTGTCAGTGTAGGACTGGGGTAGGGGTTGCCCATGGGGCTCATTCAGGGGCCATAGTACAGCATTTTTTGTATTTGTCTACACCTATCCTGCTGGCTGTGACTGTTGTTGGTTATGTGCCCCCCCCAACTGGCATGTGTGAGTCCTTACCTTGTGGGTGTCCCAGTATTGAGGGTGGTGATGCAGGGCTGCCTATGTCAGATGAACATAGTACACACCCTATACATGGTTGAGCACAGGTAGTGTCATGTTTGGCATCCCTTTTACTGTATGTGCGAGTCAGAGATGTCATTTCCTGGGTCCCTACTGTGTCAGTGCATGTGCTGTGCATTGCCTCTTTGCCAAGGCCAGGACATACTAGGCATGCTTCCTTTTGCCTACTGGGGAAGGCTCAGGTTGTTCCTCCTCTGAGTCACTTTGTGCTGTGTGGGCCTTTGCACTGATGGGGCTGTGTGGCCCTACTCCATGCTGTTCCTGCTGCAGCTGTTTCCAGGATTATATTGTGTAGCATGGCACATACAAGGACAATTTGGGTACATGTGGTTGGTGGTACTGCAAGGCTCCACGGATGTGTCCAGGCACGGAACTGTGACAGGCATCCCACACACCGCTCTATTATGATTAGGTGTTTGTGCTGTGCGTCATTATAGAGTTCTTGTTTGGGTGTGTGTTGCATTTCTGATGGGTGTCATCAGCCACATGGCTCCAGTGCGTTTCCAGCATTCTTCACTAGGTGACCGTGTGGGATGTCCCCCATTGGCAAATGTCTGGTACAGCTGTGTCACAAGATGTAGGAATCGTGAGTAGCTTCCAAGGCAGCCAGCACACACATTCATTATTATGCCCTGGGCATACGCACACAAACTGGCAGTTGATGGAGGAAGCCCTTGCGGTTGATGTAGACCCTACCCTGCTCACTTGGTGGTGCTTTAATGTGTATGTGCATGCAGTCTATTGCCAACTACCTCAGTGTATTCTGTTATTTGGTGGAAGAGGCATATGGCTGGCCAACACCTCACGGGTGATGGGGAAATATCGTGCTCACCGACATGTGCTGACAAGGTATCCAGGAAATGGTGGAGTACCCTGGATGCTGATACCTGTGAAATCCCCATCATATCCCTATTTGGCCTTTGGAAGGTGCGTTTAGTTAGTATTCTTAAGCCTACATATACCTTGGTATCCACTGGGATGGGTTCCCTCTGTTAGTTCTGTGTGTGGCGTGGCGGCACAGCTCAACAATTTCCTTTAGGAGGTCCCTGTCCACCCTATAGTGCTCCACTATCTCCAGCTCATGTAGCCCTTGGTAGGTTACCCTGGGTCTGTACAATCTTCTCCGTCTCCTCACTGTGGGTTGCTCAGCAGCATTCACATCCTCACCACCCTCAGCCTCTTGCACATGCTGGTTTATGATAGCAAAGCAACCACTAACGTTTTTCTCTTGCTTTTGTTTTGTAAATTGGTGTAGATTTTTTTCGGAAAAACAAGGGGGAAAGGTGTTTGCATAGTTTGTCATGGTGTGCTGGGCTGGGCTGGCCTGCTGCCTGTGTAATTGGCTGATTCTGATACATTTCACCTGTCAGCTAAGCTAGTTCTCCTTGATTACCTTCCTACTGCTGTTTCCTTCCCATTGCCTCCCTGTTTAAGCCCATGTGTGTGCTGTACAAATGGAGTGCTCATATGTGCACAGAGCTGCTTTTACCTGGGGCAGATTCATGAAGGCTTGCAGTCTTAGAGTAGAGTAAGACTCCATGCAGCCATCATGTCTGGCGGCGATCAGGAACAGCCTGTAGGCGTGTAGAGAGCTCCTAAACGGCTCTTACATGGACAGGGCTGGGATATACAAATTACCTCCAATTGCAGGTGAAAGGCATGCAAATGAGGTAGATTTCTTGATTCAGAAAACCGAACCTGTCCGAGTAAGAGCAGTGTTATTTGAAATGTACTCAGTTGACAACTGAGTACCATTCTACAAATAACAAACGAGCCATGACAGCTCCAAATAAAGGTTGCATCCAGTGCAGGAAGCATGCCAATGGCCAAATATTCAGCCATGTGAAATGTTTCCTGACGCAATATGAAAATAATATTTTATTTTTTTTTGCCGATTTCCGATGTTTAAGCATAGCGCAGTGCCGCGCAAACGGGGTGTGCTCTGAAACCCAGAATACTAAAAACTAAAACCCACAAATGTGGATTTTATTGAAATTGTTAATGTACAATGCAAGGGAATGGCAGGCTGAAGACAACATGGCCATCGAGTAGAGGTTGATAAGGGGGGAAGCTCAGTCTAAGACATGTAACCAAGCATTAGTAGGCAATCCTATGTAAATGAGCGTTAGGATAGTGAATCGCAAGTTTACATAGCAAATGAGCAGTCAGTGGAGTGTAGGAGTAGGATATGGGGAGTAACAGAGTGAAGATAGGTGACATCACGAGGGTATATATTAAAGTGAAGCTCATTGGAGCAGAGTGGCATGTGTCAGCTGTCATTCACACATCATGGAAAGAGGTGTGTCAACAGGTATGCTAGGAAAGGCAAGAAATGGAAGGTGTATGCCGTGGATAACACCAAAGTTTCTTGCTGAATGGGTATGCATGCAGGTGTGTGCGCCGTGTAAACCGAGTAAAACAGAGTCTCGTGTAAGCATGAGTGCGCGTTTAAGCCGATAAGCATGTATAAGGCTGTTTAAGAAAAGAGTTCTAAGCGCGTTTGCACTGGTGTGGGTGCGTTTTAACCCTAATAAGCATGTTTTAGTCTGTGTAAGCATTTGTGCGCATGTGTTAGCTGCTGTGCGCATGTTTGCACTTGTGCTTGGTGTCCCGAGGAAACAGAAAGGAAAAAGGAAGCACAACAAATAGTAGGAAGCTACCAGGGAGTACTAGCAGAGCTAGCAGGTGAAAACAATCAGAATCAGGCAATTACACAGGCAGTACACTAGCCCAGCCCAGCCTTGCACTTAAAACTCTGCCAACAACAGTCCATTATGTTTCTCATAACAGACACTGCAGTAAGCTAATAGAAGTGAAAAGTGAAAAAGCTTTACTGAGACAAAGAAATGTTAGGGGCTGCCATTGCTGTTATAAGGTGACATATGCAACATGCTGAGGGTGGTGACAATGGAAATGCTGCTGAACAACCCACAGTGAGGAGACAGAGAAGAGTGTACAGGCCCAGGGTAACCTACCAGGGGCTACATGAGCTGGAGATAGTGGAGCGTTATAGAGTGGACAGAGACCTCCTGCAGCAAATAGTTGAGCTGTGCAGGCCACGCCTCACACACAGAACCAACAGAGGGAAACCCATCCCAGTGGAAACCAAGGTATGTGTTGGCCTAAGAATATTAGCAACAGGTACCTTCCAGAGACCAACTGGTGATATGATGGGGATATCACAGGCATCAGCATCCAGGGTACTACACCAGTTCCTGGATGTCATGTCAGCACATGTCGGTGATCATGTATATTTCCCCAATTTCCATGAGGTATTGGCCAGCAATATGCATCTCTTCCCGCAAATAGCAGAATACCCTGAGGTAGTGGGTGCAATAGACTGCACGCACATACGCATCAAAGCACCAGCCAGTGAGCAGGGTAGGGTCTACTTCAACCGCAAGGGCTTCCCCTCCATCAACTGCCAGGTCATGTGTGATGCCCAGGGCATAATACTGAATGTGTGTGCAGGCTGCCCTGGAAGCTACCATGATTCCCATATCTGGCATCTGATGCAGCTGTACCAGACATTTGCCAATGGGGACATCCCACATGGTCACCTAGTGGGGGATGCTGGCTATGCACTGGAGCCGTGGCTGATGACACCCATCAAAAACGCACACACACCTGAACAGGAACACCATAATGAGGCACACGCACAAACATGTAATGTAATAGAGCGTGTGTTTGGGCTGCTCAAGTCACGGTCCCAGTGCCTGGACACATCTGGTGGAGCCTTGCAGTACTCACCAACTACATGTACCCAAATTGTCATGGTATGTGCTATGCTACATAATATGATCCTGTGAAAACAGCTGCAGCAGGACCAGCATAGGCCTGGGCCAAACAGCCCCCACCATTGCCAAGGCCATCACAGGCAGAGCGTGACTCGGAGGAGGAACAACCTGAGCCTGCCCCAGTAGGCAGAAGGAGGCGAGCCCAGTATGCTTTGGCCTTGGCAAAGAGGCAACGCATAGCACATACACTGGCTCAGTAGGAACTCTGGAAATGATACCTCTCTCTGACTTGCACATATAGTAAAAGGGATACCTAAGTTGACACTACCTGCTTTCAAACATGTACAGGGAGTGTAGTATGTGCATCTGACATAGGCAGCCCTGCAGCACCACCTAAGGCATGATTGCCATCTATTAAGCAATATAAAGCAGTGCTAAACAGCATTTACCACCATGTAGTACATGCAAACAAAATCGCACACACCAACTAGCACAACTGTGGTCAATGTTCAGTAATATTGGGCAACGTCCAGCAATGTTGGTGAATATTGAGCAATGTCGGACAAGCCTGGTCTAAGTAGGGCATAGCTGAACAAAAGCCAACATGCTCATATTTGCTTAACTGGCCCTTAAGCAGTCTGGTCTGCTCAGTATGAAAATATAAAGCAGTGATGAGCCTCGAACCCAGGGTACTGTGCACTATAGCCAAAGTACTGAACCACTAAACCATGACAGTATTGCAGTGGTAAGCCTGTATGAAGGAATGTTGATAAGTCTATGCAAAGTATTTCATGGAAACCCTGCAGGCACAGCATAATCCTTGTCGAGTTATGACACAAAGGTGAGTCCTGCAGTGAGAACAGAACCTGACTTCCACAAACACAGTATAAATGTTAATACTGGTCATGTTCGCACACATCAACAAATGTAGTGGACCTCAGATAGCAACATACTGAAAGGTCACACTGGGCATGCTCACACACGAATAAATGAGACAAATGTCAGGCAACAAAACACGGAATGGCAGAACTGGGCATGCTCACACACTTAGGCCATGTCTGAGTACAGCAGTGGGCCACGCATATCTGGCAGTTGCATGTGTTAACCCAGGAACCTGTCACTATACAGCAATCTGCCCTGTGCACACAGTTATATGACAACAGACACATCTATAATATAGTGGAACTCTGTCATAATCAAATATGTTCTGCAGATACCAAAGTTGTTCATAGAAACTGGTAAAGCAAAGATGATAAAGACCTGCAAACAGTATCAGCAATAAACATTGTGCATCTTGAACATTAGTATAGGTTCAGAGGTCGATACTATGCTATCTGCCCTAGGGCATGTACAAGCCTAGCCAGAGTGTATTTGGCATTCGCAACCCTGTCAGATTACTACACTGTGTGTGTGAATAGTAGGTCAGACAAGATGGCCCATGTATGCTTAGGCTAGTGTTCCTCTGTCTAGCAGGGACACAGAAGATATCCCAGGGGTAAACATACAATCACCCATACAGTCATCAAGATGTCTCCTGTAGGTGGTCAGTGGGTGGCTCTGCCTATGTGAAACTTGGATTACATTCTGGAGCAAGTGGAGCCTCTGGGATAAGAATCTGTCCCTCCACAATGTCCTATTAACATCTGTGCTGAGGTATACGTCCCTGGAGTGTGTAGCTCCAAGGGAGTCAGATATCCTGAGGTGGAACATGTCCAGTAATTCTGGGTTGGGTATATCTGTAAACAACAGGCACACATCATATCTGAGTAGGTGGTAAGCGACTGAGTAGAGCTGGAGTTACTGCATCTGAACTGTGCAGGGCATATGTGTGAGTCCCTAGATCTGCTTGGTGAGGAACTTCCGTGGCCAGTACAGTTGCTGCAGGTGTCGGGTAAGGTACACCCCAAATGTGGCATTGTAACCAAGCATGGATGTAATGAGTATAGGGGCACAATGACCTCACTCGATCTAGATGTGAAAACATATGGGATAAGGTGGCCCACATAGAAGGTGTGTCCAACCACTTTGGCAACGTGAATGTCAAAGGCGACAGTACGAACAAGTCATGTCCCCAAACCCCTAACAACTCCTACCGTATGTAATGGAGTAATACCTATGTGGTAATGTGTGGGCATGTTGTTATTCCCAAAGGGGATGACTATGCAACTAATGGCATTTAGCTGTAGGCCATGGCTCAGGCACCAGTCATCCATCTCTGTGAGACCCTGTTTCAGTATGCATGTGGCAGCTGGAGAGTTGATCATGGCACCCAGTTTGCAGTCAAGGGCAAACATGTTCAGCCATATTCCCCCTGTAGTAGTCTGTACGTCAGACAAATATATACTGAACAAGAGAGGTCCCAGGACCGAGCTGTGTGGGATGCCACGTGTAACTGGTGTATAGTCAGCCATGGCACCTGCAATTCTGACCATGTGGGTGCTATCCCTGATCCAAGTATCAATCCATCGTGTGAGATATGTGTCCATATCAACGCTGGTGAGCCTATGCATAATGGCCCAGTGGGTTATTGTGTTGAAGGGTTTTGCAAGGTTCAGGTAGGCTGTGTGGACAGCCATCCTTATGTTGATGGATCTGTTAGCCATTTAAAGAATACAAACAGGTTCAAGAGGCAAGATCTTCCCACAACAATGCTGAAACGTGTAGGACACAGTGTCTGTAGGTTCCCGATGTCTATGTGTATGAGTCCCATGACAATACGCTCTGTAGCTTTGCAGAACAGGCTACTTAGGATTATAGGGCAATATTGTCTGTGGTCCGTTGTGGCACCAACTCTGTGGAGTGGGACCACTGTCGCTGTACGCCATTCCTTGGGTACATATCCTGTGGTAACTCTGATATTGAACAGTGATGTAATGTGAGGGTTGCGTCTGTCATGATGCTCATGTAAGATGCAGGCTGGGACACCGTCTGGTCACATTGATACTGTGATGTATGCTTTGGGGAGGGCAGCACTCACCTGTTACTGTGTGATGTCAGGGAGGTTATACTCTGTTGGGATGGATAGTTGCTCCTTAGGGGAAATGGGTGGGAGACATCTGCACTGAACCTGTTTGCCAGGATGTTGGCAATGCAAGTGGGTTCAGGGTAGGTTTAGTCAGTATGCAGTAACTCACAGCATATCAGTGAGTGTCCACCCAGGTTCCTGACATAACTGAAGAAGGCCGTGTGATAGTCCTACGTGTCTGTTGCAATTGTCTGGTAGAAGAGGCCCTTAGAAAAGTTCATGAGTGATTGTAGCTGTCTGCTAGTACAGATCACAGATGCCTTCCCAGTCTGGGATTGTGCTCTATCATGTAGTAGCTTCCTCCTAATGTTGTACAGCTTATTAATGGCTGGGGTCTACCAGACAGGTCCCCTGCCATTGGAGTAGTGAGTCCTGTTGTTATTTGGGATAGCACAATCCATGCAGTCCACTAGGTGTCCATAGAATGTGTATGTAAAGGATGCATCAGTGTGAGCCGTATTTGCCACTGTCTCAGAGTCTCTGAAGGATACCACCTTGCTTCGGTGAAGTGAGACGTTGGCTCATGAGAAGTTCACCAAGATTACCCAGGATGGGTGTGTGGAGGGTATATGTATGTCCAGTGAGATACATGTATGTTCTGACCTTACCAATGAGGGGTATATTGCTGGTGTGGAACATAGAGTCCCCATGTTGGTGATGATCAGGTCCAATATGTATTCCCCCTTGTGGCTGTGCTGACTGGTTGTGCCATAGCATATGAGTCTACAAATTGTAGCGACTATTGGGTGAGGGTGTCGGGGCTTGAGTAGTATCCCCAGTCAATATTTGTGTATATGAAGTCACACAATATAATGGTGTTTGTGGAGACCTTCATATTCTCCATAGTTCCCAACAGCTGAGTGTGGTTCCTGAGTTTGGGAGTGTGTTCTGTAGCAGGCAACAAACTGAAAGGCAGTATTGCACAATGGTAGTTGTATATGTATGGTCTGTGATGCTTTGTGCAGTGCTACTAACCTGGAGGTGTGTGTATCTGTGATGTATATGGATACTCCCCCTAGTTGTGTTGTCTGTTCCAAGTCTTGTTGTCAGACAGCATGGTATGAAACATAACCTGGTAGTGCTGGTTTGCATAAGTGAGCCTGAACCAGGTGTCTGTCAGTGCACAGATATTGCTCTCCTCCATACTGAGGAGAGTCCTGAGTGGCCACAATATGAGGTTAACACAACTGTTGTTGAGCAGCGTTACACTTAGTTTCATTTAACCTGTAATGTCTATGGAGGTGGGTTTGTCTTCTGAGCCCTGCTTAAAAAAGGCACTCTGGTGGTAGCAAGAGCCTTAGCCAGCATACCAAAGTCCAAGGGTGACAGGTGTAAGCTGTCCATAGCGAAGCTACGTGGCATGTTGAGCATGTCACCATACGCTGACAGACACTGTATCCCCTATGAATTAAACAAATTTGTTAGGCAACTTTTAAATGTGATATGTGTGTCTGTATACTGTGACATCATAATTAGTGGGTGTAAGATGCTAGACAAGGTCAGGGTCATACTGGCCTGGGCTACATGATCAGAGTGTTCCTCCATGTATCATGTCATGTGGTCCAGGGAGAAAAGTCTCTGGTTATACACACCAGCATGGACAATGATGGTGCCAGTCCTGTACTTGCTTTGGAGTGACCTGACTGCCTGTGTTATGCAGCAGATCCTGGCACCCAACAGACAGCCCAAAGTGACTATTCCCTTGTTAGGGCTGATGAGTGGTATGTCAGTGTGTCTGACAATAAGTGTCACCTATTACAAGTGTATTAGGTGTGTCGTTTAGCCCAAAGGGCAGTGACTGTGTGGCACACTGACATTGTGAACTATGTGATATGTGGGTATTGTAGTGGGGTAGCAGGTGTGTATATGTCTGCTTTGGAGGTCTCTGCTGCTTAGGTAGAGTACATTTACTGCATCTGAGTATGTCTATGTGTGATAATGTGGTTTGAGTGCTGTTGCTAGAGGATATGTGAGACTGATATGTGGTGTGTGTGGTTACCTTCACCACCTGATAGACTGTGCCAGTCATGGGTCGAGAGAGTTCAGCACCCTGTATGTCTATATAGGTGCATCTCACACATATATCTGAGTTTGTCAGGAGGAGGAGAGGGCTGTCTGTGTGCATGAGGCAGATGTGACACTGTGTCAATATCATAATATCCACCAGCTGGACTGAAGAGTACACACGAAGCCGACCCCTGGACATGCCAGGATATTATCATGACATACTCTGTAGCCTGATCACAAAGGATCAGTAGGGTGTTAAGTGTGTAAAAGAGTATAACAGGGATTAGTGCTCATGTTCGTTGGTGTTTTGTAAAGAGTAGCTGAGAAGGAGTCCAGACTGAATCATGACACCTCCTTCAGCTATGTCATAAATAGCAATGTACACCCATATATGTCCTGAGTCAGAGCCAACTGTACTTGAGTGACAATGCCGACATCATGACAGACAGACCCATATGTACATACCCATCTCCCAATGACAATAGTCCATATCATCATACCAGGAGATATCACATGTAGAATGGATGAGCAGCTACCCCCACTGCCAAAAGCATGGCAGCAAGTGGAATACATTGATTCCCAATATGTGTCATGCACAAACTACAGAACAAACAGATCATGCACCTGAACAGTCAGCTGAGCCTCCCCCCTACACAGGATGTGGAACTGTTGAATGTGTCACAGCTACATATGGCACTCCCCACAAGTGTTGGTGCACAACACACCATGGGAAGTCAAGTCCAGTATGCCTATGAAGTCTGATCTGCAAGGTCATGGAGTCCATCATGGTTGCAGTCATAAACAGAGCTACTGGAAGCTGACATACACACAGCCCTACCAACTGTGATATGTTCATGTGCGGATCATGGTTCCCAAACATGCTAGACTGTTTGCAAGGCAGCCACCCATGACATACATCAATGAACACTTCTACACATGTGTCACATAGACTTTGAATAGCCCTTTATCAACATCCCAGACACATGTAGTATCCACAAAACCAACAAGCTGTGCATAAATATGTGTTGACATATGACGGAATGTCAATGTGTCCACAGATATATCACACAAGGTAAGGATTCTGAGGTCTTGTTCAAGCTGTTGATACCTGCTGACCCACATGGACCATTCCTGGAATGGCATAAAACAAAGTGTACACACATCACCATGTCCAGTCTGATGATGTCACCATCCTATAAATACAGCAGGAGAAGGGAAACCAGCCAGTAAAGCAAATAGCGTGCCGTGTTAATGCGTCTCTGTCTAGTATCATAACATAGTTAGGTAGGGGTCTGAATCCTGCAAACAGTGAGTGTGTGTGTGTGTGTGGGGGGGGGGATGTGTGTATGTGTGCAGTTTCCTTTGAGAGGTGTTCCCTTTTTGGAGACTGGGAAAACTCACTAAAATAGGTACATTCCTCTTTGGAAAGTCTGATGATGTCACCATCCTACAAGTACAGCAGGAGAAGGGAAACCAGCCAGTAAAGTAAATAGCGTGCCATGCTAATGCGTCTCTCTCTAGTATCATAACCTAGTTAGGTAGGGGTTTGAATCTTGCAAATGCTGACTGTGTGTGTGTGTCAATGTGGTGTGGGTTTTGCTTTTACTATGGTATGACATAGTATGATTACAACAGTAACTGCATTGCACACATCAGGTATCTGCGTGGCAAATATATATGTGTACATGTCCCCTCAATCAGTACATAGGTGTGAAACCTGCATACTACATGAATACATTTGTTTCCATTGACAGGTTGTGCTGCTACTTCTCAGATCGTAGGTCACATATGTATGTATGTGACAAGGCCATCCACTGTCGTGTTCTGTGGCCAAGGTCATCTGTGGAACACACACCCATGACAGTTACTTAAGAGTAGTATGAATGAGGGTATATGCCTGGGGTATATGTCAGACATGGTCATACACAACAAAGACTGCCAAGAATGGACAGTCTTTATAGGTGTACGACTGCCTTGCGGATATACATTCAGGACTCTAATGTCTTATGTGATACACCTTGGGACTCCACAATACCTATGGATATGTGGATACCAAGGGACACATGACATAACATGAGGCTGTATGTACACATTGGTACCCAACATACATGTTGAGGGGTACCACCTGTGTGGTACTGATGGGATAGTATGTATAGTACATGAGGATGACTATGCCATAGTCGGCTTACTGCTATACAGCATGTATCAGACAACAGGTATCTGTCTGTATAATACCCTTGTGTAGGATATGCGTCCCATCCAGGGAATACATTGTAGGCCAATCCATGCATTTCCAGATTTGGGTGGACACATCCCTAGTGTGTCTGCATGTACCTAAGGGGGATATATGCCAAACAGGTGTGGTCACAGGAATGGGTGGCGGTCATTACCACTGGTTAGTGTTATAGTGTAGCACCGGAAGGAGCAAGTTGTTACTGGGTTCCCTACTACTGCGTGTCATTTGTCAGGACATCATCCAATGATTGTTTATAGTCATGCTGTTGAGGTTGTGTATACTACCAGACCACAAATCATTGACAGATATTAACGGTATCACCCACAGCATAGTGTCAACCTATGCCATACACACGTCTACCCATGTTAGTACATAACTGTAGTAGAATGCATACTGGCCATTGAAAGATACTATGAGATGTTAACAATGTATGCGACGAAAGGGTATGCCACACGTCCCCATGTGTCCCACTATGCATTACATCCAGATAGTGCACACCCACCATGTTCACAGATGTACGCCACTTGCTAATCTGTACTGCACATCATCACACACGTATACTGTCCACTCACTAACACATGCTGGCAACACATTACACCTTCAGCCAAGTGTTGTTGGCACATGGGTGGACAATACATGCTCAGACCTAACAGTGGTGTACAAGCAATGTTACATTGACAATCAGAGCTTTTGATGCATAATGTCTGCTCAGATAGCTACCTACAAGGGATGTGCGTTACCGTCTTTGTTGACAACTTGCTATTACTGGTTACACACACTATGAGTGTCACCCTGTGCATCAACTTCATGTTAGCCTGTCCCTCCATCAATGATGCAGATGACAGGTGGCGACACAGAGTATCATCATATGCACAGGGGCGTTTTGTTTGTTACAGGCCACAGCCTGACATTGACCCATCCAATGCGACATGTGTGTGTGTGTGTGTGTGTGTGTGTGTGTGTGTGTGTGTGTGTGTGTGTGTGTGTGTGTGTGTATGAGGGACAACAGTATAGCGCTGGGGCCAATGTTGATGTAATGTGTGTGTGTGTATGTGTGAGCCCTAGTTTTTTGGTTAATGTGTGTATGTCTGCATGCACACGAAAGCTCCACCATGTGAAGCTGCCATATCGGTGATTTGTGGGACAGACAAGACAAACAAGACGCATACAGGGGTGGAGATTGACACGTGGGGTGGGTGAACACAATTGATGGGGAAGGATGTTTGGAAATCGCAAGCCCATGAGCCCACAGATGGTAACAGTGGAACTGAGATCCCCACCCATGGGCTGTCACCACTGCACCTTCACAGCCCCGGGGGTGGTTGTGCTGAAGGCTGTGTAGGATGGGCAGGCTCACCCGAGAGACGTGCCACTCTCACCTCAAGCTGGCATAGGGGATCAGCGATTGAACACTGGATCTCCCTACGCACCACAGCCCAGACCCTAGCAAAGGTGACAGGTGGCCCTCCTCCGCCCATGCTTGCACGGGGGATGAGCCCCATCCGCTGCAGCGCTTCTACCCGAAGGTGGCACAGGACCAACGGAGGAGGGGAGCCCAGGCTGTGTACCAGAGCTGCTGGTGCCAGGTGCACTCGCCAACTGAGGAGGGACAGTTGGGTCCGCTGGGACAGGCCTTCCCATATGTTCTGTGATTAGGTGTGTTTAATTACAACATAAACAACAGCATTCCAGATTAGTTGTAACAGCATGCAGTAATATTCCCATTAACCCAACACACCAAGGTTCCAACAGTTGAACAGCAAGCATAACACATGCCTATATTGAATGACAGTGGATATTCCAACAGCATGCAGGGATGTTTGGTAGCAACAGGCCACCATGAACGTGGTGTTTGAACAGGGCACATGCATCAACATCAATGCAAATATTTATAAAACAATAGGACATATGTCCCAACAAATATTTAAGGTTACACATACCCATTGAGGTGTGGAATTACATGGTTTATGAACATACGGTAGGGTGTAGAAAAAACCTTGGTTAACATCTTATAATGACCTTTTAGTCTACACTATATTCCTAGTGACTGCAAGTGTATATCCCCTACCTGTATTATTACACTTGCCACCATACATTAGGTTGTGTCATGGGTTTGGCTAGTTCAATATATGCCTGACCTATATCTGACATACTAACTGTCCAGGATGCAGATGTTACTGCTACATATTTCTTGTTTGCATTTATATTTCTTTATCTACATATCTGGGATATTTTCACATGACATTTTCACTTTGATTTGTATAGAACTCTGCATTTCTTGACACACACTCACATTTCTGGTGAATAATTACATGCTACATGTTTGCCAGGTTTACTTATTCATGCCAGCCAGTAACTGACTATTGTGGACTGTATTTATGTTTCACAGCTACTAGCACTTCCATCACCCACTTTATATGGGACTGCATAACTCTGGGTTGCCAGCACATTTTCAAACAGTACTGTTTGTATAATGCAAGGGTACAACAACATTTCAGACTCTGTGGCACAGACGCACTCTGAGTTTTAGACCTTTATTAATTACATTGCACACTTTTCCACAGGCTCACTCCTTTATTTGTTTTAACGGTGTTTATGGCAGACATGTTCAAGACATATTATACCTTTATTAATAGGTTAGAACAATCTTTTTTCAGGCTCACTCACTTATATGACAGTGCCTGCAGAGATATTATTCCAGACATATGTTACCTTTCTTAATGGGTTACTACACTCTTTTTCTGCCTCTCTGACGTTTTTATCTGACAGTACATGCAGAGGACTTATTCAGGCAATTCTATGGCTGTTTTATTGGACTACAACACTTTTTTTCATGCTCTCTCCCATATTTTATATAACAATACATGCAGAATAATCACTAACCTGCCTTGTGGCGCAGCCTTAGCAGCCTATCAGCATAGACTTGCTGATTCGTAGCATGGTCACCTGCAGCTGTAATGTAAATGAAGGGATATTGAGACATACCTATCCATTATACATACTCCATTATCAATTCTTACATACTGCATTCCATGGCTACATACTCAGTTGTGGGGCATTCCGCATCCCACAGGCCTCCTGTATCCACTGGTTCAGGTGGTCCTGCTTTTGTCTCTTCAGGTCTGCATGGTGGTGACGGACCTGCTCACCAGTCCGAGGAATGCCTGTGACACTGGTGAGGTCACGAGCTAACCGGTTCCAAGCCTCTGCCTTGTACTCCATCCTTTGGAACTGGCCCCGCAGGAGTCTTGACTCATGACAGTGGACAAGGAGCCAAACCATGTATTTGGACTCCTTGATGCCCCAACTTTGCGCTCAGAAGTGTGAACCCTCTCCTGCACCTGCCATTCTGACTGCAAATGTGAGCTACAATCAGTTATGGTGAGTATTCCCGCCTATGGGGCTTAAATATGCCACATTTCCCGCACTTTTTTGTGATTGGCCATTTTGTAAAATTCTCGGCTGACTGCAGACCTGCTTAGTAATGGTTAAACTACCATTCATAAGTTTATGAATGTTAATAGTGGCTTGTTCCCCTCTGTTGTCATGGCTTAGTGGTTCTGTACTTTGATTATGATGCAAAGGGTCCTGGGTTCGAACCTTGTCATTCTTTTATTTTAATACTGTCTAGACAGGCTAGGGGGTGTGGCTGCGTTTAAGCAACTTAGCTCTGCGTTGCTCAATGGTGCCCTGGTTGGCGCGGTGCGCACGTCTGCGCAAACACATTGAGCTGTGTAAAGCGCTTTTAAACTTTGGACAACTCTATTGCGCTGGGTAAAGTGCTATTAAATTATGGGCAACTCTGTTTAGCTGGGTAAAGCGCTATTAGACTATGGGCACCTCTGTTTAGCTGGGTAAAGCGCTATTAAACTATGGGCACCTGTGTTTAGCTGTGTAAAGCGTTGCTTAACAGCAGGGTATTATATATCTGGATCCTTTAAAAATATTTAGTTTGTTCACTGATACATTGGCCATGTCACTGCTTTTAATAAAGTTTTAATCATATATGTCTGGTATTATTTCAAATACTGATTTAAAACATAAATAAGAAGGGGAGTGGTGGGACTCGAACCATGAATGCCTTCTCTTTGTGCATATGCTCTACCATTACACTATTGCAATTTGGTGCGATTTGCATAAACATTCTTTCTTATGTTCTTCCATGTCAGAATTGCTAACTCAAACTAAGCAATGGGCACACCCGCGCACACACGTGCAAATACGGGCAGCTATATCGTGGATTTAAAAATATATATATAATTATTTACTTTATATAAGTGTGATGGGGGTTTACAGTGTCAGGGAGTGTGGTGTTGGGTGCAAGTACATTTGAGCGAACTCGCTCTTGTGTGTTGGCATTATGCTTTTTAAAACCTTGCAGGGGCGTGCACATTTAGACTGCTCAGTCCATGTAAGAGTTTCCTACTTAGTCCGTGTAAGAGTTACAGTTGAGTCAGCGTGCCCTCATGAATATTCATGGCACGCTGACATTAAACCATTCAACTGCAGCCTCTGAGTAAGACTTATTAAGTCTTACATGGAGGATTAGTGAATCCGGGGGCTGGTTTAACTTCCTTTTTCTTTGTGTAAAACCTGGTGCGCAGCACACACACCCGCTTACACTTTGTAAAGTGTGCTAACCTAGGAGCAATCCTGAGCCACAAGTCTCCAATCCACTTACAGTATGCCTGACACACACCCCCATGATGTCACCTATATCCTAGTTTTGCACCCAGCTATTTATACCCTTACACTCTTGGGACCTGCCTCACACCCTGGGAAAATCTGTGATTCACTAACCTTTCACTCATTTGAATAGGATTGCCTACTAATGCATAGTTACATGTCCCACACTGAGCCACTCCACTTAGCAACCACTACTCACTGACCAAGTTGTCTTTTGCCTGCCATTGACTTGGATGTCAGAATACTGATTTTTGTTAGAATGCTCATTTTCAGTTTATTTTCTTATTTTCCCCCCGATCCCATTTGCGCGCCGCTGCCCTATGCTTAAGCAGCCGAGATCAGTGAAAAAAAAATAAAAGTTGTTTTATTTATTTCTTAAACAGTTTGCAGTGTCAATGGCCTTCTACTTGGCCATTGGTATGTTTCCTCAATAATATGCAGCCTTTATTTAGAGCTGTGATAGCTCCATTTTGGAATTTGCAGAAATGTACTCAGTTACAAACAGAGTACATTTCTGCAGATTGCACTTGTCTTGCACAGACTATTTCAAGCTTCCTGGATTGCAATATCACCTCATTTTCATGGATTTCTCCAGCAAATGAGGTGATTTGCAAACCAGGGCTTAGTCCATGCAAGATTAGTGCTGGAGCTCTCATGCACGCCCCTGCATCTGTTCCTGGATCGCACGGCAGACATATTGCCTGCATGAGCTACTACACTCATCTTGCACTCTGTGCAGGCTTTTGAGAATCCAGGGGTTAGTGTGAGTACAGCTCCCCACAAGCAACCCCCACACACACACAAGCATTGCTGCTTGATGTAAGCAGAGTGTTTTACTGATATATACCGAAGTCTTTTTTTTTTTTTTTTTTTTTTTTTTTGCACTTGTCTCTTAAACTTGCTTTATTGATCTTTGTTTATGCCTGGGGGTTTTATTTATTTATTTATTTTATTTTACATTTGTTTACTAGGATAGTCCAACTGGACACATGTCCTTTTTCAGCGGAGGCCCAGGGAGGAAATCTCCATTAAGAACAGAGGTGCAAAATACAATACTAACATGGACATCAAAATTATTACAAGATAAATGTAGACAATATGTAGCTGATCTCCAAAAATTTTACAGATTAGTATAATCTACATTACAGGGTTGTAAAGATGGACATTACATTTTTCAAGTGAACAGTCTGTAACTTCAAATCTTAGACATTCCATTTTTTTCAAGAGAACATTCCATAATTACAAAATTTTCAATATAGATTACATGGTGTATTAAAGAGAATTGCCACCCCACATTGATGAATAGTTCAAAGAAATGAGTGTATACGGTGTGGCATAAGTAATAAGAATAGACAGTGGTAAGTGATGTAGTCAGAATTCTGTAAGATAAGTAGAATTCGTGGTAAGGTCAGAGATGGAGAGACCTCTGTTAGCCAGGGGAAGAGCAAGGACACAGCCATTTATTTAATAGGTAGGTTTTTAGACTTGTTTTAAATTGGGCTAGGGCTGCTATGGTAGTAATGTTTCATTCCAGATTTTACCTATATAATTTGAGAAGAGGGAGTCTCCTGCTTGGTTTTTGGCTACAATGATTTTTACCATTTAATGATTTCTCCCTTACTTTCACCCTAAACTAGTTCTTTTTCACAGCTACAGTCATTTACCGCAGTAAGCTAACTTGGTTCAGTAATCAGTTTCACATAGTAAAATAAACATTGATACTGCTTTGTCATATAACAGCTACGGAGAATTTTTTGCCCTTTCTTGTCAAACTCTGTCTCACTGTTTCTAACTATTACATCCTGCTGTTTCATGCTGCTTAACTGCATCACTGGCAGGTTCAATTTTGTTAATTTTGTAATTATTGTTATGTACTTGATCACATTTCTGTTTGCTTCTTGCTTTTCTTTGCTTTTCACAATACTAACATAATTAATGTGCATTCAACTTGATTGTTCAAATCAGTTTACTTGTATGTATGGAGCTTTTCTCCCCCGGGCCTCCACTGAAAAAGGGCCTCTGGCCCAGTTGGACATTTCCCAGTAAACAGATGAAATAAATAAATAAAAATAATAAATAAATAAATATGTGATGTTTATTAGTGGAGCACAAGGTTCTGTTAGTGGTGTAAGGTTGAAGTAATGTTTGTTGTACTGGTGTTTTCTCAGGTTTGAAAAGGATTTTGTGAGCCATGGCTAACTGAATGTAGTGTAGGAGTTGGGGAAGTTCCAGCCAGTTTAGTTGCTTGAGTGCAAGGCAATGATGGGTTCTTTCTGGTAAGCTTGTGGCATATCTGGCTATTTTGTTATAGTGCGATTCAAGTTTTAGTACCTCAGATTTTTGTAGGTATGGGAGCTGTGTACAGCAGTGTGGAGATTAGGTGGGTTTGGACAATGGCTATCTTAGTGTTTTTAGTAAAGTAGTGCTTATTTCTGTATAGTGTTCCCAGTTTTTTATGTACTTTTTTTTACAGTTTGGGAAATGTGTGGTTTAACTGAACTTGCTGGATGTACAGACTTGCTTAACATTGTGTAGTACAAGTCCTTACAACACTGTGCATTTATATTTGCTGTTTGTAAAGACTTGTTTAAATTTGTGAAGCTTACATTTTTTTACATACTGCACTGTAAGTAATTATCTCAGATGTGCTTATTTCTGAATACTGGTGTTTATTTACTGATGCTTAAGTTAAGGATTGCACTGCTGTTGAAGCTAGCCACGGTGGTGCAGTGGTAGCATTGTTGCCTCACAACAAGAGGTTCTCCCATTCAGTTCTCGGCTGGAGCACCATCTGTGTGGAGTCTGCATGTCCTCCCCGTAGTCAAGTGGCGTTTGAAAGACATGCGAATGGGCCTGCTTTTGTTGAAGGTTGGGTGCCGGGCTGGCACCTTGGCACCCTAAAAATCTACTGCCAATCATTAGCGGACAGGAGTTCCGCTGTGGCGACCCCTAACCAGGAAAAGCCGAAAGAAAAACAACTGCTGTTGAAGTTACTTGTACAGACATGTTTACAGTGGTATTTCAAATTTCTACAATATAGTGAATATTGTTGCTTTACTATGCTTCATGTAACAGAAATATATCTCAAATGCACTGATCTGTAAATGCTGGCAATGAATTGCGAGTTCTGTAGCAGAAGCTGTTGAAAGACTAATCTGCATCTAGAATGCTTTAAAGCTATTCTGCTATTGATATGAAATTACAATTTAGGCTATTAGAATTAATTTCAAGAGTAATCATTGTGGGTGTATGCTGCAGTTTGCATTCAAAGTAAATTCTTTTGTGTATAGACTTTGCCTAAACAAGCCACTATTGTACTACTGAACCTCTTTTTCTCATAACCTTCCTTTTGCTATTCTGTTTCTAAATACCGTCTGATTTACATTTTGGGTAGTGAAAGAATGTAACTAATTATGTCAATTTGGTGCTTCAGTTAATCGCTGCAAGGAAGTTAGAACAGGGCGATTTGCAATGTTAATTTAGGATATAGCTTCTCCATTAACAGCCCATTGCTGGAAACCTATTAGCAAGTCCTGCTAAAGAGCACCACCATTAGCTACTGTTTTTATTATGTACAAAAGGCAATTAATGTTACAAGATGGTAACTGAAGCACAGCAACTGCCTGGTTAAGACTTTAATACTGCATTGTTTTGGCCAAAACCATTTTTCTTGGAAACCAGTTATCTAAGCAAACTAATGTTCTATATAAGTGAGATTGTTTAGTTAAATCTGTGCTTCATAATGTATGCATTGTAACATTAAAACAGACTTACTAACTGCAAGCAAGGAAGGTTTATGTAAGTTCTAACTGACAGATTGTGAAATTAATCAAAGGTTCTACATTTTGGCAGTTCAGAAATCTGCACACATTTTAATTCACCTCAATCTTTATTTCTTTAATATGCTTGTAAGATCTCCCCTTTCAGTCTCAAAAGTCATCAGTTTAACCATCTTTCTGCATAAAATCACTTTAGCTCTACTAGGTGAAATTTCAGCCTAAAAAAAAAAAATCATTGCAGACAGTATATAAGACCACCAGGTAGGGGCGGCCACGGTGGTGCAGCAGTAACCATTGCCGCCTCACAGCAAGAGGTTCTCCAGTTCAATCCTCGGCTGGGCTGCCTTCTGTGTGGAGTCTGCATGTCCTCCCTGTGGTCACGTGGGTTTCCTCTGGGTGATCCGGTTTCCTCCCACATCCCAAAGACATGCTGTAGGTGGATTTGACACTCTAAATTGGCCTTAGGCGTGAGTGCATATGTGTGTGTGTGTGTGTGTGTGTGTGTGTGTGTGTGTGTGTGCCTTCTGTGGAAGGTTGAGCGCCAGGCTGGCAACTCGACACTGTAAATCTCCACTGCCAATCATGAGCAGACAGGTGATCCGCTGTGGCAACCCCTAACTGGAAAAAGCCGAAAGAAGAAGAAGAAGGTAAGCTGCTAAAACCATCTGTACCACTGAACTTTGCAGCCAGTGCTAATGCTAAAGAAAAAGGACACTTCATATGTTAATGTACTTCAGGCTTGTTAAAGCCATTTTGCTTTAATACATATGTCTTTCTTCCCCATGAGCAGCTTGTCCGGGTTTTAATGTATGGCTTTCTTATACTTAAGGAACTTTTTGAAACTTTGTCTGCTTCACTGTCCTGTTGAATTACTCATATCATGTTGGCAAAACTGCTGACACTGCTGTTTAAACATTCCTTTACTTCTATTGTCACTGATTTGTTTTTCTTGGCAAATACTTCCACCTGTGAGGGATTTTAACCTGTTCCATTCATTCTAGGTATGTTTGAGCTCACTATGCTCCCTCTACCCTACACTCAATTTATACTGCACATATCCTCTCCCTTCCTCGTTCCTATCCCCTAATCTTTCTACTACCCTCACCAATCATTGCTACTAAACAATTATTCAAAACCATTTACACAAAAACCCTTTAAAATCTTATGTTACTTTCCCTTCACACTTATTCTTCTCTCCTTCCTCTCTTAATTTACTTTATTCTATTATTCTAATTTTACAATCTATAGTTTTATTCTCCTTTCCCCCCTTCATCATCAGCAAGTTCTTCAACATTACCCTTCCTTTCATAATGTTGACAGAAAAAGTAATACCCACAAACCTTTAATTATACACATCACCCACTTAATCATTCTCCCAGTAATTCCATTAATTCACAATTTAACTCTACTACACCATAGCATATTCTACATTTTTCTGGTTATACTCAATTAAAATCCTAACCTTTTTCCACCTTCGTAATAAGGAACCACCCTGCCTTGAATCGCTAGCAAACCATTTCTGCTCTTATCAGTTTCCCCACAATCTTCGTCCTTTCTCCTCTAACATCTTTTCCTTTTCATTCACCAGTACTCCACCCTTAACTACTCCATAGTCATCTCTTTCTACCATGTTATCCTTTTGCATCTTCATATCTCTTCTATTCATTTTATGCTACCTTGCTATCTAGCATGGTACTCTCACACATTATTCGCACTAATACACTACCAGCTCCCTACCTATATTCAGACTAAATCCTCCGTCATATCTATTTCCTGAAATTTACTTAATGTCCAATCTATTCACCTTTTCAAATACAAAACACCTAAGCATTCAGTTTATTTTGATAAAACCTGTAATCATTTCATATACTTTATTAAAAAAAAAACTAATCCTAATACCCTCTTCTCCAAAAACTCTTTGTGATGACACCCCTCCCAACCATAGCCACTCAGCCTCATCCATTCTACCATCCTTTGCCCCAAACTTCTACACAATACCCATACAACTTTTCCTTACTTCCTTTAACATTTGTAGTACTCTAAACAAGGTTACAGACCAACAACTACGGTTTCTTCAATAGTCACCAGATATTACTGACTGTCATTATTGAAATATGGCTAAAACCCTATAAAAAAGATTCTTAAATTCTACTCCCTGGCTACAGTATAATTCAATGTGACAGATGACACAAAAAAGGGGAGGTATTGATATTGTATATAGTAACTGTCAATGTTTTTCACCCCTCAAAACTAGCATAACAACCTTCCAAAATGCAGATCTTCTTATCTCTCTTCTCTGTTAATAAACCTAAGAGGTTTTGCCCTCTACATGCCACCAGGTAAAAATAATAGCTTATTAGAATAAATTATTTGCTGGATAACTGCAAATATTATTATTGAAACCATTATCTAAGGCAACGTTAACATTAGCCAGTTATCTGTGATATCTAACACACCGACTACTAGTCTTAACTTGTATGGGTTCAAACAGCTAATCTCTTCCCCTACTCAACTCAACGAAGTGAATCATAAAACTTTTGTCATTGACTGGATATTTGTCTCTAACTACAGCAAGTATGCTATCTCGGGATTCTACCTGATTCCCTTAGTGATCATCACCCTATATTCACCAATAAAGAAATCACTCAAACTCAAAAAAACAAACAAACAAACAAAACACATCAATACAGAACTGCCCAAAATCTTTCTAACTTTCATCCTGATACACTCAATAACCTAGTAAAATTTATCAACTGGTCTCCACTCAAAACTCTGACCCTAGACAAAGCTGTCCACATATTGGCTCTTATACTTTTAAGCCTCCACACTGTTCACAACCAATTGACTGTTTAAAAATGTAACTATTTGCACCAATCCAGTTGAATAAAATGTAACCAATCATGTCAGAAAAAAAAGCTTTTCTTGTCCTCAAATAACCTATTTATTCTAATTACCCTAATACAGAACTGTTATTAAAATATTTTTCTGATGAAGTTTTACTAAAATAAAGGAATGAAAGTGCTCAATTTCTATGCATTTTGCCTCTGTTTTATGTCCACCATAGCCTTGGAAGTTTTGTAATATTTAACAATATGTTAAATAATACTTTAAATAGCCTTACCCCTATCAGAAATAAAACAGTAAAAAATACTCAGAACCCCTGGCTGTCTCATTTTGCAAGAATTTTCATGCAAACATGTGACAAAGCATGGAAACAATAGCACAAATATAAACCCCCTCTAACCTTACATCTGTACAAGGAGTTGCTCAGCCTCACCAAGAAGCAAATTCACATGGACAAAAGATATTACTCTGAAAAACACACAAAAGCAACAAAAAAAGAACTTCTGGAACTCATATAATTTTCCAACCTGCAAACCCCTATCTATACTAATCCCTCTCAGAAACTGCTACAAAATGTAACACATTTTCATTGACATCATAGTGTCTCTTACCTCCAGCTCTCCCCAACCATTTAATCTCCCTCACAACTTTATTAATTCTGAAATCTCTGCCTCCAACCTCCAACCCATCTCCACATCATATGTTAAAAAGTTACAAAAGAAACTTAAACCCTTTTCTTATTCTTCTGATGATCTCCCTGTTTTGTTCCTTAAGCTCACTACAGACACTATAGCATACCCATTCTCAATCCTCATTAAATGAAATATTCAAGACTTCCATGTCCCTGCCTTATAGAAAAAAATCTTCATTATTCCCCTGTATAAAGGAGGTAACTCTTCTAAAATTTGTAACTTTAAGGCAATTACTATGTTGTCCCTCATTTCTAAGATCCTGGAAAAGTGTATCCATAAAATAACTCCTTCAGTACCTCTTGAAAATGATCTTCTTATACCAACACATGGAATAGCACCACTACAGCTCTCCTCAACATTTCAGTCACTGTTACTAAGCCTAGAGACCAACAAAAGTTTATAACTTCTTCTGTTTTTCTTCATTTCTCAAAAGCCTTTAACAGTGTGTCACATGAGAAACTTCTGACTCAGATGCCCTCTCTGGTCTTTTCCAAACCAACTCTTCTCTGGTTCTCTAACTACATATCTGAAATGACTGTCTTTTTTTTTTCTTTCCTTTTCTCCTTGTTAAAATGAATGTTCCTTAAGGCTCTATTCTTGGACCACTGCTTTTTAACATTTTCATCAGTAACCTACATACCTCCTCTCAGCAAACGTGCCTTATTCAGTATGCAGGTGACTCACCTCTGAACTGGTTATCTGACAGCCCACTACAATTAATAAAACAGCAAGTGCAGGTGCATGAAAAGACTAAAGCCAACAAACCGCAAGATGTACTAATGCTGAGCAATAAATGCAGTGGGCAATGGGAGCAGACAGATGAAAAAAAAACATTTATTGAAAGCAACAAATCTTCATATATCTTCAAGTTAAAGCTAAAATGCTTTTTGTCCTTTACCAAATACTGACAATGGGGCTTCTTCAGAACATCATTAAAACTTTACCCACATCAACTAATTTATAATGGTCAGTTAAGAAAGTCTTTTAAAAAAAAGAAAGTCATATGGAACAAAGGATCACTTGTTAAATAAAGTCATAGTGGCGAACTGTAAAAAGGGGAAGAATCTAAGTATGGCATGGATTGATTACAAAAAAGGATTTGATAGTGTCACACATTCATGGATAAAAGAGTGCTTAAAAATGTATAAAATAGACCCAACACTGATCGATTATATTACAGTGGCCGTGAAACATCGGCAGACCACTTTTTCAATGAAGCCATGATAAAGGACAAATTATTATCCCAGGGATTAAAGGGTTCCTATTGGAACATCAAATTTTCAATTGTTCGAATCACTAAAGGTCGACCTTTAATGATCGAACAATTTAAACTTCAAAAACTTTAAAATAAACATAAAAAAAGAAAAAGTAAAGGGTGTAGGCAGGGAGGCAAGCAGCCCTGTAGCCCCCACACCCCCTGCTACTTAAATATACCAACTCTGAGATCGCTCTACAGTGTAGGAAAGAGAAATCTTCCCTTTCCGCACAGTAGTGCATTAAAGTGCAATCTTGGAGTTCAGTAGTGAGGGGTGTGGGGGGTGCTGTAACCCATCAGGGTATGTTCCCTTTCTTTTATTTATTTTTTTTTAATTTTGAAGTTACGGAACTTCAGTCATATGGTGTTGGCCATATGGTATTCAAAGTTCTGTAACTTTGAGTTTGTAATAGGTAACCAGGATTAAAATCCAAAGGGGAATATTCCAGGGTGACTCTCTGTCACCACTGAAAGTCTGCCTTGCCCTTAACCCATTAAGCTCTTTACCTAACAGCTTAGGCCATGGCTATAATTTGGCTCCTAGAAAACAACAAAGTCTAAGGACTGCTCATCTCTTTCTTGATGATTTAAAACTGTATCGCTCATTAGATGAAAAACTGAAAGCAGAGCTGCAGATGTCAAAACTTTTTCAGATGATATTAGAATGTCATTTGGCCTTGATAAATGTGCAAAAGCAACCTTTAAAGCAGGAAACCTGCAACATCAGGAAAACATCAGTTTAGGACAAGAATGTCATCTAAAAGAACTTGAGCAAGAGGGAGTGTATAAATATTTGGGAATTAATGAAGGCTCAGCAATAAAACATGAACAGATGTGAAGAAAACTTTGTAAGGAATACTTTAGAAGACTAAAATTAATACTGAAAACAGTGTTGACATCTAGGAACAAAATCCAAGCTATAAACCAATTTGCTCTTCCTGTCCTAACTTACAGTTTTGGCATGATTGACGGGCCCCAAAATGTGTTAGATAGATTAAACATTACATGCTCACAAAATGCTTTATAAAAATAAGTGCATACCAAGATAATATATTCTCTGTTCCAAAGGAGGGATGGGCCTCCTTGAAACTGATTACATGTATAGATCTACAATCGTGGGACTCCACACATATCTGCTGACTTCACAAGACCAAAATGTAGTGAAAGTGTTGAAACATGAGGATAATAAATCTAAGATGACTTCTCTGCTTAATTTAGCAGAAGCATATCGACGTCAAGCAGGAATGGAAATCAAACCAGAAGCAAATAAAAATTAGGCAGAAAATGAATGTGCCAAAAAAACAAAAGAAAGAATATAAGGTGACGGACTAGATGAACAGCCAAGAAATGTGGAAAATGCATAAATATAGTTGCAAGTATAGAAAACTTCTGGAAGAACCTCATGTTGATCAGGAATGAATGCAGGAATGGTTAAGGAGAGGTGAATTCAAACCAAGAGATGAAAGGTTAATATTGGCAGCCCAAGATAGTGGGCTATGTACATTTATTTATTTATTTATTTATATTTGTTGACCAGGAGTGTCCGATTGGATGTAGGTCCATTTTCAGCGGAGGCCCGGGGAGAAAAGCTCCACAGTTAAAATAAACTGACAGTAGTTACATTGGATTACATAGCGATTAACAATTTACATAGCAATTACTTACAACATATTTACAAATGAAGAACATAGTACATCAGTAGACAACTAAAATCTTTATCTGTGAAGTACATAACAGACATTAACAAATGTTAAAATAAGAAGTTCCTGCTGTATAAGTACTAGGCTTATGAGCATCTGAGCTTGCTATAATCAAGGTAGTTAGTGGAGTGGAAGAAAGGTAGTGGTTGGATGGGGTGGGTGATATTAGAGTGGGAGTTGCAAGGGCATAGCCAGCATATTTTTAGGTGCGCTTTTAGTAAAGTTTTGAAGTGGGTGCATGATGGTACGGAAGTAATTGTGGGTGGGACGGAGTTCCATAATTTGGCTATGGTGCAAGAGAATAGTGCTTCACCAGCAGAGTTATTGGCTTTAGTGATCTGCAAGTGATTTTTGTTGCTGGATCTTAGTGGTCTGGTGGTGTGACAGGGTTGGAGTAGATTCTGGAGGGATGGGACATTTAGTGGATGGTTTACTAGTTTGTGGGCGAGTGAGAGTTGATACCATTGAAGGAGGTGAGGGAGTTCAAGCCAGCCCAGTTCAGCAAGTGAGAGACAGTGGTGACTATGGTAGGATGCCCCTGTGGCGAATTTGGCAATTTTGTTGTAGCAGGTCTCTAGCTTGTTATGATCTCATTGCATTAGGTTGGTATATATTGGAGAGGCATAAAGTAGGGTGGAGATAAGGTGGGAATTTGCTATTGAAATCTTTGCTGCATTGGTGATAAGATGCTTATTTCTGTATAATGCTCCTAGTTTTTTGTGGACTTTTTTTATGGTCATGGATATGTGAATGTCACATTTTAGTTTATTGTCTATTTCCACTCCTAGCAATTTGGTGTGTTCAGTTGGGTATATAGTGGTGTTGTCTTTTGCTGTGATGTTAAAGTGAGAGTTGTTTTGAGTATGTTTGGTGAGATGGAAGATGAGTAGTTTAGTTTTGTCTGGGTTGAGTATTAATTGGGCATCGGATAACCAAGTTTCAACAGAGGAAAAGGCTTCCTGTGTGACTTTTTGCAGTTTGGGTAGGGACTGGGCTGAGCAGATGATGATCGAGTCATCTGCGTATTGTATGAGTGTGCCATGTGTGGTGGCAGAGGCTAGATTATTTGTGAAAACAGAGAAGAGTAGGGGTCCAAGGATGGATAGTTGGGGAGATATGTCATTCTGCCATACAACGGATTGTTGGCGGTCAGACAGGTAACTCTGAAACCAGTTGGTGACTGATTGTGAGAAGGATAGGGTATTGAGGACAGAGATAAGTTGTTTGTGTGGGACCATGTAAAATGCTTTAGATAGGTCTAGGAAAGTAGCAGAGGAGAGATAGCCATTGTTTTGATGCTGAAGGATAGTGATAGTAAAGGAGAGTAAGGCAGTGGTGGTGCTATGGTTTGGTCGGAAACCATGCTGAGTATTGGAAAAGAGGTTGTTAGTAAGGAAGTAGTCTGAGACCAGAGAGTGTATGCATCTCTCTAGTATTTTGGAGAGTGGAGAGAGAATAGCTATGGGGTGGTAATTGGTTAGTTCTGTGGAGGGTCCGCCTTTGTGGAGGGGAATTATATGTGATACTTTCCACAGTGTGGGAACATAACTTTCTGACAGAGATCGGTTAATCAAGATGGATACTGGGTAGGCCAGAGCATCAGCTGTGATTTGTAGGTATTCACTTGGGAGGTTGTCTGCTGCTAATTTGGTGGGTTTAAGTTTAGTTAAGAGTTTTTTATGTTGGAGGTAGATACAGGAGAAAAAGAGAAGGCAGTGGGGAGATTACTAGTTGAAGGTGAGGGTTGGAGGGGAGGGGGGGTGTTGTTTAGCTAGTGATAGTATGGTTTGTGTGAAGTGTGTGTTGAATGAGGTAGCAATATTTTCTGAGGAGTGAGGGATGTTAGGAGGAAGGGTACTGACTTTTCCTGGGTGGAGGATGGAGTTTATGGAGGACCAGAATTGTTTGGGGCTGTGTTCGGAGGAGTCTAGGGCAGACTGGTAGTTTTGGAATTTGTCCTGTTTTATTAGCTTTTTGACTCTATTGTGTAGTTCTAGGAATTTCTGTCTAGTTGAGGGGGTCTTGATTTTGTGCCAGTGCTCCCAGGCTTTATCCCTGTTTTTCATTTCTGACTTAGTGGCTTTCTGTAGCCATGGGGAGGGTTGTGCTTTGATTCTGGAAAGTCTTATGGGGGCATGGTAATTAAGGATGCTCAGGAAGGTAGTATTAAAAAATTCAACTGCGTCATCAAGACTGAGGTACTTTAGAGGATGCCAGTTACATTCTTTGAGGGATGAGATGAATGTGAGTGGGTTAAAGTTTATTTTTTTACGTATCTGACAGTAGATGACAGGTTTAGCTTGGTATAGGTATTTTTTCAGTAGGAATGTTGGGGAGTGATCACTGAGGTTATCTGATAAGCAGCCTGTTATATATGACTGGGGGCTCTTACTGACTAGTATCCAATCCAGG
The DNA here is from genome assembly GCF_019279795.1 of Protopterus annectens. Taxonomy (NCBI): domain Eukaryota; kingdom Metazoa; phylum Chordata; order Ceratodontiformes; family Protopteridae; genus Protopterus; species Protopterus annectens. Next base: position 1,616,097,713 of record NC_056741.1, read on the forward strand.
GTAGTGTGCTTGCTGGAGTTTTTATTTATCCTGGTTGGTGACTGGACTAGTTGGGTGAAGCCATGAAGGTTTACATGATGGGTTGGATGGTTGCCGGAACAGGATTGCCAGTCAATATTGAAATCACCTGAAATGATAGTTTCTTGGGGGAGATGGTGGGTAGACCAGCTGAGGAGGTTTTCTAGTGGAGGGATGTTTTGGCCAGGTGGGAAGTAGCATCCAATTATGTTGATGGTTTTGTTTTGCTTTATTTTGAGGTTGGTATATATTATTTCTTCATTGCCTATTTGTGCAGCTGATGATTTTAAGATCTGGATGTTTAGATGCTGTTTAAATATTATAGCTACACCGCCTCCTTTCTTGTTTAGCTGGTCTACTCTTAGTATGCCATAACCTGTAGGGAGTATTTGCTTACTGGTAATGTAAGGTTTTAGCCAGGTTTCTGTCAGGATGACTATATCTGGGGAGTACAAGTCTATGGTGGCATGGAGTTCATGGACTTTGTTGGATATACTTCTAATATTTAGGCTTAGTAGAAGGAAGTCATTTGGCTTTCTAATGGTTGTAATATGGGAGAAGTTGTGGTTTCTAGTCTGATTATGAGGATTGGGGTTGGAGATGGTAGGGCCAGGGTTGGGGTGGATATCTCCACTTAGGGCTAGTTTTGATATGCATGAGGTTATTAGTTTTCTCAGTTTTTGAATGTGTTTGTTTTTAAGGGAAACTTTATGATTGTGCTCTTTGGGTAATAGGTATGGTGGGAGGGTTACTATGTTAAGTTGTAGGGATGCTTTATGTTTGAGTAATATAGTTGGTAGAATATATGGGGGGTGCATAGGGATGGTTCTTGAGTTGGTGGGAGGGGAGATGAGTGAGGGTGAGACATGAGTGGTGGTGTGAGTAGTAGTACAGTGGTAGTGGTTGAGTGTGGGAATTATAGAGCTTTGGTAGGATGTAAGATATGCAAGGAGAGTGCATGCAGTGAGCATAGGTAAGGTATGCTTGTACATGTTAGTTGAGGAGGTGTGATAGTAGTGGGAAGATGGAGGAGGTAGTGTTGGTTTAGCACTGTGGTTGGCTACTGGAAAGATGGGAGGGGTTTGTGAGTGTCATAAAGGTGGGACCACTGGGGGTGGGAGGGAATAGGGGGCAGGGTGGGGAGCGAAGCAGGTAGAGACCCTGTTAGTTGCTCTTATGAAGGGGCTGGAAACAATCAGGTAACAGAGTTAACTGATGAATGAACATATAATAGTGACAAGGGTGGTTGTAGTTTTACAAATGGTGCCTGCCACAGGTAATATTTATCAACTTTGGGATTGTCTTAAGGTAATAAACAGAGAAGGGGGAGGGGAGAACAAGGGTGTGAGCAGGCAGTTCTTTGTACTGCTGCTAATGAGCCAAAGCAAAGACAAGTTAGTGTTTGAGAGACAATCACAATTGACCAAGGACTGCTCTGAAACTGTAAGTCATTTCTTAACCATTTTCAGGTGGAAAAACAGGATAACCTTGTATCAGTAGTCCACTGTCGTCTCAGTTTATATTAACAAACACACAGTATTGATCAGATTATGGATACTATCTGCTAACAGAAGGGAATAAGAGAGAAAGTGGAAGATGAGTGTGTGTGTGTGTGGGGGGGGGGGGCTGCTTACAAACCAAAGCAGAGTGCTTTCCAGGGGAAAATGAATATTGGCTCAAACAAGTAGACACATACTCAAAGTTAACTTAAGTTGTTTGCAGACAGTTCAGACCCGGACTGCGCTTTTCTTATAAGAATGATAAAGGTGATGCCGCAGTTGAATACTTAAGAGTGGTGTTAGGTCTAGAAAAAAAGAGTACAGAGAGGAGTAAGCACTTTGAGATAGTAAAGATATATTATAAAGATTACAAAGACAAACTGAGCAAATAGCTACTGTATGCAGGAAAAATGTCTTGAACCAACTATTAATATATGCAGATACTGAGCCAATTGGAAAAAAATCTTTTAGAAGAAACCTCAAGACAGTTATGCAGTCACAGATAAAAATATAGCAAGCAGCACTCTGTCGAGGTTGTCTAATGTGATTCTATCCAAAAGTAACAGCACAATTATATAGAAGTAATTAGACACCAGTATGAGCTGTCTACACACAACACAATTACATGAATAACATTAGTGAACAAGGTGCAGCTATGCAAATAGACTATACTATTATACGAAAAACAACTTGGTGCAGACAAAATGCTAGCATGGCATAGTAACTTCCAATAATAAAGCATAAATCATATTAGATGTCTAACACAATTCAACATAAACATATACAGTTGTAAAATATCTAGCACAATTCAACATAAATAGGCATTTACAGTTGTAAAACACTTACTGGAGAGACACTGAGCTCCTCATGGGGCCTGTAGCAGAGTGGATTGTAGTTTTAAAAATGATGCCTGCTGCAGGTAATATTTATCAACTTTGGGATTGTCTTTAGGTAATAAACAGGGAAGGGGGAGGGGAGAACAAGGGTGTGAGCAGGCAGTTCTTTGTACTGCTGCTAATGAGCCAAAGCAAAGACAAGTTAGTGTTTGAGAAACAATCACAATTGACCAAGGACTGCTCTGAAACTTTAAGTCATTTCTTAACCATTTTCAGGTAGAAAAACAGGATAACCTTGTATCAGTAGTCCACTGTGGTCTCAGTTTATATTAACAAACACACAGTATTGATCAGATTATGGATACTATCTGCTAACAGAAGGGAATAAGAGAGAAAGTGGAAGATGGGAGTGTGTGTGTGTGTGTGTGTGTGTGTGTGTGTGTGTGGGGGGGGGGGTGCTGCTTACAAGCCAAAGCAGAGTGCTCTCCAGGGAAAATGAATATTGGCTCAAACAGGTAGACACATACTCAAAGTTAACTTTAGTTGTTTGCAGACAGTTCAGAACCGGACTGCACTTTTCTTATAAGAATGATAAAGGTGGTACCGCAGTTGAATACTTAAGAGTGGTGTTAGGTTCAAAGTTAACTTTAGTTATTTGCAGACAGTTCAGACCCGGACTGCGCTTTTCTTATAAGAATGATAAAGGTGGTACCGCAGTTGAATACTTAAGAGTGGTGTTAGGTTGGAGAGACACTGAGCTCCTCATGGGGCCTGTAGCAGAGTGCATACTGGTTTACACTGGTTTACAAAGTCCCTTGAATATGTGGGAGTAACAGACAAATGTAGGTTTTGTAAGACCGAATTAGAAACAGTTGCACAGCCCATTGCTGGTTGTGACATACTAATGGCAGAAGTACTGCATACTGAAAGGCATAATAGTGTGACAAGACTGCTGCATTGTGGATTGTGCAAACATTATGGCACTGAAGTGGCTGAAAACGACTGGAAACTTGAGCCACAAAGCATCACAGAGAATGATGAAGTCTACTGAATATCACATGGGATCATCCATTACCAACAGTCCCAAAAGATAGATGCTAGAAAACCGGATATAGAGGTCCAAGAAAAGAAGACAAATATAGCATTGATCATTGAAATCACCACACCCAGTGACTATAGTGTCCTGCATACAGAGAGACACAAAGTTATAAAATATCAGGGTTTGTAAACAGAATGTGGAAGAAAGATACCCAGATAGTTCCAATAGTAGTAAGAGGGTCTTATAAAAAAAAGAGACTACAATCATATTTAGATATGCTACCAATACATGTAACTCCATACGAATTGCAGAAGAAATCATTACTGGGCACATTCTGGGTGCTGGTGCTGTGAAGAGCACTTTTGACTGACATCAAAGAGTGAAGCAATACTAATTTCATGCACTTTAATCGTACTTTTACTTAGGAATGGGGTACATTGCTGTCATGGTATTAGAAACCCAAAAGATTTGGAGAAATTAAAAAGGCAGTTAACCACATGACCAACAGTTAATTAACATTTGGACCAATCCTGAGCAGTATTTAAAGAGCTAACACTTCTAAAAAATTTAAAAAATAGCTAATTGAATTATAACTGGTTAAAAATATACCTTAATAGCGCATGTAAAGTGTCCGGATTAAAAATATGAAAAACTTCAAAAATCATGAAAATGAACTTAATGAACAAGTATTTTCTAAAAAAAAAAAAAAACTCATAAAGTAAGGTTAAAAACAGTTACAACTGAAAAAAAGGGAACTTGGAGGCATCAGATGAAAGGAGACACCACTTCAGAAATTATAAAGTTATAAAAACAATATTTTATTAATGCTTAACGAAATCACTGTTTTCGTCCTCTAAACACCAGGACTTCATTAGATATAATGCCATTACAATTCCTGTTCTTAAATACCCTAATCTCATCACCAAAACAATTACTCCAATAGAACAATTAATTAATCTTAAAATTCATTCTCAAGCTACCCAAGTTCCCAATGTGGTGATAAAGGATGCAAATTGTCATACAAAAATACTAATAAGTGAATTATAAAACATCTCTAATTGATATAATAAAGTCTATAAAAACAATCAATAAATCTTTTGAAAAGCCTGTAAAAATATGTGTAAATCTCATTGAATAGGTAATCTGTCCTAAAAGCTATTATTTCCATAAACTGCAGTACCATTTAATGGTCTGAAGTATAAATAAAGTCTTAAAAAAAACAGTGCAAAAGTACTAAACAAATTTTCTGAAGAATTATGTATACTGTATTTATCTCAAGGGGCTGATACCATACATATTCAAATACATAAACTGTAAGGAGGTGTATATATGTCACTTAACCATAAGAATAATGCCCCAGAGTCTAGCAGCTCTTAATTTTAAAATAGGTGCCAGGGATATATTTTCATTTAAGCCTGGTGGTCTGTTGGCTTCTAAAATCAACTGGCAGTAGACCTCACTGTACTCTATTCAGGTTTCAAGTGGTCTCCCTGTTGAGTCTTGAGATATTTCTTCTAGGATAAAAAAACTAAAACCAGTCTGTTTGCATTCTATACTGGCTAAGGCTCTTGCCACCCCATTCAGTGCCTTTTTAGGCGATATTCCAAAGACCAAATTATCACCATAACAGCTATAAATAAATGCAATCTGAGGGTCATGCTGCTCAACACTAGAAGTCTAAATCTCAAGATGCACTTGCTTGAAGCACTCCTCAAAATGTAGAACATCAACATTTGTGCTGTAACAGAGACCTGGTTTAAAGCAGCAGAAAGCATCCCTGCGCTACCAGGCTATAACTCATTCCACCCCTTTCGGCCACAGAACATGGACCGAAGCTTCAAAGGCAGTGGTGCCTCCATATTCATAAAGGATATGCACACCTCCAGTCTAGTAGCCAAGCATAACACTTCTGAGATACTTCAGGGACAACTAACATTGGGTGAGACTGCGATTCAGGTCATAGCCTGCTATAGGTCTGCAACCATATCCCAAGACTCTCACTCCACATTCCTAAGCACCCTGGAACCAATTAGGGTCCAACCTAACACTCTCATACTAGGTGACTTCAACTACCCCTCCATCAACTGTGAAAACTACTCATGCACCAATACAATGGCCCAATGCTTTTTGGATTTCATCAATTCCAGTGTCCTGGACTAGCTCATTCTTACCCTCACTAGAGGAAGCAACATCCTTGACCTGGTTATTACTAACATGGGCAACTGTTGCTCTTAACCAATAGTCAATTCCTCCCTGGTTAGATCAGACAACAAACTAATCACTATGGAAATCCACATCTCACCCACACCCCCCGCAAAGGAAACCACCATGAAAAACTTCCCAAAGCTGACTTTGGGCTCCTAAAAACAGAGGTGGCTAACTTCACAGCACCCATGTCAATGGAAAACAGATGCATGACTGCCGAATCATACAAAGATGCACTGTATGAACATGTACATAAATGCATTGAACTAGCCATACTCAACAGAACCAAGATGCTCTCCTTCAAAAAAAAGGAGCCAATCTGGTGGTCCCCTGCCATTAATAAACTCTACAACAGAAGGAAGAAACTGTTGCAGAAAAAGGTGAAGTCCCAAGACTGGAAAAACTCTCTTATTAGCCTCAACAAAAAGTTGAGATCCCTCATCAAACCTCTTAAGCCAGCTATGAAGGCAGAATTGTGGTAGACACTAAAAACAACCACAAAGCCTTCTATAGTTATATCAAGAATCTCCATGGCAATAGACAGGTTTGCTCTGAGTTACTGCACAATGGTAGCTCCTATATTGAGCCAACAGATATTGCCAACATACGGGCTGACAGATTATGTGCCAACTTTACCCCCCCCCCCCCAAAGGATGAATCACAATACCGGAGGGATGCTAGGCACCCAGCATTACTGCAACATAGATTAAAGCTGCATTGTCCAAGGCCAAGAATGCAGCTTCCATGGGACCCAACAACATCCCTGGATGTGCTCTACATGAACTACAAAGTGAACTAGCACCACAACTGTGTGCCCTGTTCAATCACAGTCTCAGCATAGACTTTGTCCCTACCAAATGGCACACTTCTACAGTCATCTCTCTCCATAAAGGGGAGCGACTACAGACCCTGGGAATTATCACCCCATTAGCCTAACAAGTCGGATATGTAAGGCAATTGAGTGCATCATCATGGACCTAATTAAGAGGGATATAGGGAATCTTCAAACTTTAGATCCCACACGCATGCCTGCTCAACTTGGTTGACTTCTTTGAGTCAGTCACTAGAGCTGTGGATGAGGGCAAGGAAGTTCATACAGCCTATCTCGATCTGGCCAAGGCCTTTGATACCATTCCCCACTCAGGAATTATTGACAAACTCACCAAACTAGGCATCAACCCCTATATCACTAGGTGGGTTGCAAATTGGCTCACAGATGTGAAAGTAGTGGACTCCAAGTCAGACTGCTGACCAGTCATGAGTGGAGTCCCACAGGGATTGGTCCTGGGTCCTCTCCTGTTTGGCATCTACTTCTCAGAAGTACAGGCCAACAAAGAAGGGACTCTGGCTGACCAAGTTCACAGATGACAGCAAGCTGGGAGCCATTATTAACTCCCCCAAGTGATGTAGACATCCTACAGAAAGGCCTCACTGAGACCAATAACTGGTGTCTAAACCATGGCCTTAAGCTTAATGCCAAAAAATGCATTGTCATCCCCACTGAGAAAAACTCAGTTCCCACTAGTTATCACATCAATGAAAGCCCACTGAACACTGAAGGTGTTATAAGAGATCTGGTGACACAGGTTGACAGCAACCCCTCCTTCAACCACCACATTGCCACTGTGGTCAGAAATTCCTTCTATGTGGCACATCTCATTACCAAGGGTTTTGCATCCAGGAAGAAAGAGGCCATCATCCCTCTCTACTCTTCCCTCATTAGCCCAATCATCAAGTATAATGCCCCATTTGGCATGTACCTCACTAGACACATGCAACAGCTGGAAAGGCCACAGAAGTACCTCATGAAGAGGATCCTAGGCCTTAAACACATGTCCTACATGGACAGACTAAAACAATTCCAGCTACTGCCTGTCTCACCTCATCTACTAAGAGGCGATCTCTGCTTGACTTACAAAGATATGTCTGGCCTAGCTCTGTTAGAAATGCTTCATCTAAAGAAATCCCAATCCTTCCACAACACACACTCCAGAGACCTCAACCTCATTACAACAATCAACAGAATATGCTGGAGGGACAGGTCCATAACCCATAGACTGCCTATGCTCTGCAATAGACTTCCATTACATGTCAAGCAGAGCACCTCACTGGCCCCCTTCAAGAGAAATCTTGATGAGTGGATGGGAAATAGAAAGCTCACCCCAGGGATCACTCCAGTGGCTCTACTTGATAGAGGTACTGGGAACTAACTTCGGGCGGCAAGATGCCAGGGCACTTCTATGGGCTAGGCTTGTAAAGGCTCTAGGGCCATTAGCTTAATACACACTTATGAACCTATAAAGTGTGTTTATAGAGTGCATTCTTTGTATCTTTCTTCTGTACATCATATAGATGTTCATATACTCTCTTTTTATGTTTACATGTAGTTTTTCCAACATAAAAAGCTTTGCGGCCCTTACACTCTACTAAATGTACTAACCCTATACTGTTACAATTTGAGTAGGTGGTTGCTTGTATCCACCTATCGCTTGCCTTTACATAAATACATTCCTTGTTTGATATGTAGGGGCACTGTTCACATGACCCACACTTAAAAGAACCAGGTCTTTTCTGCCCTCTTTTCATCTTCAGATTATTTTCTAACAGTTCCTTAATGTCTTTGCCTTTTTTCAGAACAAATCTAAGAGGTTCCTTAAAAATAGGTTCTAAATCTGAGAAGCTCACAAACTTCCTCCAGTTGTTACTAATCACTTTTTGGATATTTCTTGTATCACTATTAAAGTACATGGTATATGGTCCTTTGTAGTTCACATCATTGTTCACTGCAATTTTCTCCAGAATGTTGTCCTTATTCTCATTTTCTTCATCTCCTAAAATACATTTATATTTACCTGTCCCTTCAGTCATCACTTCTTTCATCACCTCTCCATCATACTCCTAGGATATTTTCTCTCCTTAAACATATTGTACAGGATTTTACATTTGTTTAAAAAATCATCCTCATGTGAAGTCATCCTAGATGCCCTAATGTATTGTCCATTAACAATGCCCCTTTTTTGTTTGTAAAGGTGGGCAGTAGTGAAGTATAAATAAGAACTGGAGAATGTGTCCTTGTGGTGAATCTTGGATTTCAAACAGAATTTGTAATGGCATTACATCTGATGAAGTCCTGGTGTTTAGAGGATGAAAATGCAGTGCTTTTGTAGCATTAATAAAGGGTTGTTTTTATAACTTTAGAACTTTGGAAGTGGTGTCTCCTTTAATATGGTGCCACCAAGTTCCTTTTTACAGTTTTAGTGGTTGCTGCTGGTTGCAGTTTTTGGGCACTTTGTTCCTTTTGTTTCTTCTTAAAACAATTATAGTTTTGTAGCCTTTTGCTTCAAAACTGAGATAAGGGAAATGTTGTCATTTAAGCCAGGGAAATACATGGCATCCAGTTTTAACTGCCAACTTAACTGCCTATATGCAATTTTCTCCTCCCATGCACCCCCTCTAGGGTTGGGAACTACTTTTTCTAAAATTATAAACAAAAAATATTCATAAATTTATATTGCTTATAATTAAAACAGTTCAATGTGTGCCTAAATAATGTGTTGATACTATCACCCTTGGATATGTTAATATTGCTCTTGGATATGTCATAATTACGTCTGTAAATACACTTTTTAAGTGCATGGTCTATTTTGCCAATGTAAAAGGCTGGACATACTGGACATATCACAAGGTAAATAATGCATTTGGTGGTACAATTAACCTTTTCAGGGTACATGGTTGGCTTTAAAGAGTTTTGTAATACCAAAGAGCTATCTTCACAGATATATTTACATTTAGTTGCATACATACACATTTTAAACTACTTTTCTTCACTACATTGAAATTACAAGTCTGCTTTGGTCTTTCTACCAAGTCCTTAAGTTTTTTTTGCCATCATTTATACAAATGGGGGTTCATTACCTAATACTTTTCTACTTTTTTTCATCACAACTAAGAATATTGCAATTTTTACTGACTGTATTCTTAATAGCCCTAGACCCTGCATTTTATTCTAATACTAAACATCTGTAAAAGCTTTTAGTGTTTACTGGTGCAGTTTTAACTTAATTTGCTATGGACACCATCAGAAGTTTGTGCTGATGCAGTTTTAAATTCTTGAAGACCAACACCTAAAACGGGGATGCGTTTCATACCCCAACCTTCCATAACTACATCACTAATCCCCTTGACCAACATTTTAGGGTATCCCCTGTCAACAAAACATGTCTTGTAATTTCTTCCTTTCACTGTCAAACATCACCTTGTCAGAAATAATTCTGGCAAGTCTTACAAACTGGCCCTTTACTAAACTTTTCTTCTGTACAAATGGGAGGTGACTACTAAAATGTAAGTATGCATTTGAAAAAGTCAATTTTCTATAAACTCCAAAGAGTTCCACTAGTTGAAGGAACGACCAAGGCGACATACACTATAACGAATATCAAAATAACTGAGATGCAAAGACTAAAAATAATGAACAAATTTATTTAAACGAGGTTAGCACTTTCACAAACTTGCTTCATCAGACCTTTCAAACAAAAGAAATAAGAGGTCTATAAATACTCAAGCCAAAATTCAAAGCATCCAATCAAATATGATACATAATAATGCATCCATATTTAAAAATACATCAGATAAATAAAAACATCAAATACATGATGCAAACACTGAAATAAATAAACACTATAAAAACAAAACAGAAAAATCACCTAACCATATATACAAAATAAGTAAGATCCTAAATCATAAGATACGTAAAAATCATCATAAAAATCATTTAGGCACCCTCCTTTTCTTAAGTAGTGGTTTAATAGAAACACGGTCATTAAGTCCCCTCCCTCTGTCAGCTCTGAGTAGGATCATCCAATTATTCTCTTTATACTCAGTATGATCACTAAGATCCCCACCTCTAATAGTGGGTTTAATAATATCAATGACCCTGAAAGAAAAAACATGTTCTTGGCCATACTTCATAACATGTTTAGAAAGGGCATTGTGCTCAGCCTTTCTACGTATGCAATAAAGATGTTCCCTTAAGCGATCTCTTAGGGGCCTATTAGTTTTGCCAACGTAGAAAGATGCACAAAGTGTGCACTCAGCTAAATAAACCACATTTGGAGTGTCACTCAGCATTAACCTTAAAAACAAAGCGTCTCCCAAGGTCAGGATGTACAAAAAACTCACTCTTATTAATAAATCAACAAAAGTTACATCTACCACATGGTAGAGTAACACCAGGTTCCACTGAGTCAGAAGACTGATCATCCCTACTACAGAGCAACCTCTTTAAATTTCTAGTATTCCTAAAGCGGAATGAGGGATTCTGACCAACTATACCACCTATCTCAGGGTCAACTTGTAAAATGGGCCAATGAAGCCTAAAAATCTCTTTCAATGACTAATGGTCTCTTGTAAAAAACAAAGGTATTCTTACAGATTCATTAATATTCTTCGAAACACATGTTGCATTCATCCTAGGTCCATAATAAGGTGCTGCTATATCACCCCTCAACACATCCAAATCAGACCAGCACTTAGTGATCTCAGTCCGATTATAACCTCTCTGTGTTAGTCTGTCTTCTAATTGAGCAATCTCTGTGTGAAAACCAACTAAGGTGGGGTTAAGCCTAGAAGCTCTAATACCCTGGCCACGAATAAGATTACGGAAGACATAATTGGGATGCATACTACTTCTGCATAGCAAAGTATTCCTAAAACAAGTCTTCCTAAGCACCCCAGTATTAATTAGTGAGCCCTGTGACTTTTCTACATATAACTCCAAAAATTCAATTTGTGTATTGGAGAAAACCATTGTAAATTTTAAACACTCACAAAGGGCATTCATACCTTTAAAAAACATATCCAGTTCAAGGATAGTACCCCTCCATAGGAAAAACAAATCATCCACAAATCGCCGATAAAATAACACATTCTCCTTAAACTCTCTCAACTCAAAAAGACCCTCATTCTCCCAATGGGCTAGAAACATATTGGCGTAGCTATTGGCACAAGATGTGCCCATAGCTACGCCATGTTTCTGAATAAAGATCTTATCTTGAAAAATAAAGATGTTGTTATTGAGGACTATCTCTAAAAAATAACATATCAGATCTATGAGTTTCGTTTCATACTCACTATGTAGACCCAAATATTCATGTACATAACTAACACCCAAATCATTAGGTATCATCGTAAAAAGAGATTGGATATCCATGGTCACAAAAACCAACCCATCAACATCATTAATAGACTCAATACATTCATACAGACCTAATAGGAATTGTTTGGAGTCTTGCAATACAGTCCTGTTCTTGTTAATAATTGGTCTAAGATGTTTTTCTGTAAAAATAGACAGTGGTTCTGTGCACCAGCCTCCACCTGAAACAATCAGGTGCATAGGAGGTGTTTTAAGACATTTATGAATCTTCGGCAAACCCTGTATAATCGGAATGAGAGGATCAGAAACACTCAAAAAATTCAGAGTCTCCCTGGAAACTAAACCTAACTGAAAAACCTCTTGTATAGAGGTTTGAACAGCCTTCATCACCAAATTCACATCCTCAACCTTAATTTCACTATAGAAACTCTTCACACTAAGCATTTCCATCATAGCACCAATGTACTGGTCATAATCCATTGCTACAATGGAACCGCCCTTGTCTGCAGGTCTAATAAAAACACTAGTGTTCCTTTTTAAACTCTCAAGGGCTTCCTTTTCTTGAAAAGATAAATTATACTTTAGACCAGGTCTATGCTTCCCAACACAATTTTCATAGTAATCATACAGCCTCACTTCTGTAAGCTTTAAATAGGCATCTAGTAAGGGATGATTATTGGGGATAAAAGTACTTAAAGGTTTAAACATAGGTATCTGTACACCAGTATTAAAATCTCTATTTAATTCCTGACTACCATACAAATAATTTAACATAACTGTCTTGCAGATAGTATTCCACTGGTTATGTCCCTTCCCTTAAAAGGAGGAAACTCATAGAGCGGCATAACAAGTTTCAGACTGCGTTAACTAACAGAGATGATTATACGGCTGTGAAATTTGTGAAAGCCGTGGCTAGACTTCTTAAAGTGTAGAGTCATTCCTTATTCCCTACTACTACTAATAATAATAATAATAATACACTTAAAAGAAAAGTATCGTAATGCCAATGATGAACCCCACTGCACAGGCCTTTGCTAGTGCCTGTGAAAGAGACTCCATTTTGGTTCAAAGAAAATGAATATAAGAATATTTAGGATCTACTTTAGAAATTCGACACAGTGGTGCAGCGGTTAACGTTGTCGCTTCACAGCAAGAGGTTCTCCGGTTCGATTCTCGGCTGGGGTGCCTTCTGTGTGGAGTTTGCATGTTCTCCCTGTGTTCGCGTGGGTTTCCTCCGGGTACTCCGGTTTCCTCCCACATTCCAAAGACATGCATCTGGAGCATTTCTCCCCGGGCCTCCGCTGAAAACAGGCTCTGTGGAACCTAGTCGGACATTCCCGGTCAACAAATGTTAAAAAAATAAAAATAAAATTATGTTAAGCGATTACAAAACATGTTCACACGGGAATCCCTACAATCCATGTTTAACACTATGTGTACACTGTACACTGCCTTTTCCCCTGTCTATTGTCATTGTTCTGAAATGTCAGTTATGTGATGTTTCATTTATGTAAGCTGTCATTGTTCTGGTCTCGTCATTCTGAATGTCGATCTTCTGAAGTGTCGAATTTCTAAAGTAGATCCTAAATATTCTTATATTCATTTTCTTTGAACCAAAATGGAGTCTCTTTCACAGGCACTAGCAAAGGCCTGTGCAGTGGGGTTCATCATTGGCATTACGATACTTTTCTTTTAAGTGTATTATTATTATTAGTAGTAGTAGTAGTAGTAGTATTAGTAATATTAGTATTATTATTAGTATTATTATTATTATCATTATTATTAACAAAATCCCCACTGAAGTCTTGGAACTAGATAGCAAAATTTAACTTTCTAGTATATAAATGTAATACTATTAGGGAATCTGTTAGATAATATTTGACCATTGGAATAAATGTAAACCCCTTTTCAAAGAGAGAGAAATGGTCATCATTTATAGTTAAACCACTGCAGTTTAAAATCTTGAAATCCTTCCATTCCAATACTATACCATTACCTTTAAATATGATGGGTGCATTCAAGGGACTACATGCCCATTCCTGCTCCTTCCACATCTTCTTCCTCTTCCAATTCCATTCTCCCCTTTTGTTGGCATTCCTGCCTTGAAAACTATGAATTTGTTAGGACTGTAAGCCCGTCTCGCAGGCATGACTGTCCTGCTAGTATAACTGGCTGGTAATCCTTTCTGAGTTGTGAAGGGGGATTCTAAAGAGTCTCATAAGTCAAATAATCTGTCCTGATTGTGGTGATATCCTTTCTCAATGGGGGGCATTTAGACGAATGTCCAAAGTAGTGGCCTCTTGATGTGCTCCATAAGTTAAAGTATAGTCGTCATGGTAACCTACATGGTCATTCTCTTTGTGTTAACCTACATGTTTATTCTCTTTATGTTTAAATGCTGGAGGATATGCCAGATCAGAATCATACTGTTATAATCACTCAGAAGTTTCTTATTTTATTTTCAACTTTTCACAATGCTGGTCAAATCTAGTAAATCCTTGATCATAGTCCTCCTTGCACAGTTTGAATAAAAGGTAATTTCTAATTTGGTCATTCAAAAGTTTAACCTCACTACACAACTTGTTAATCAACAGCTTATTGCTGTTAATAGAAGTGAAGAGTTCAAGACCTTACCTATTAAACAAGTGCCAACACTTTCTGAAAACAGAATCTGGTTCTACTCCATTACGGTATTTGTAATAGCTGAGCCCCTTGGTCCACAGCTCTTTAACATTATCATCAATAACCTCTATACCTCCTCTCAGAAAGCTTGCTTTATTTAGTGTATGGATGACACACCTCTCATCTGCTCATCTGACAACCCACTACAATTACACTCCATAACACAAAATGCCTTCAACTCAGTCGAACTATGGCTGCATCAAAACCAACATTTTACTTAATCCCAGAAAGACTAAACAACTACTAATTATCCAAAGTCCTATGCCAATGCTAAAAGTAACTTCCGCATCACCTCTTTAAACAATACAGCTATTGAAGTAGTCATCCATGTCAAACTGCTTGGAGTCACCATAAATGACAACTTAAAGTTTATCTTCACATACAGAACTGTATATAATAACTCACTAAAACTAAGTCTAATGTATAGAGCAAACAAAATTCGTACTTCTTCTAGTAGAATTACCCTACCTAACTTTTATCTTTACCCTCTCTTCTCTGTGGATCACCTATTTTGACTAAAATCCAGATATCACTTAAATCACAACTGGAGCAATGCAAAAATAAGCTAGCTAGATTTACAGCTAACCTGCCACAGACTTCATCATTGCTCTGCATTACATGCTCTCATCGGGTTAGAGCTCCCACATCAAGTAGCCCATAAGCAACTTCTTGTAACCCATAAAATAATATATAACCTCTCTACCTTCCCTTCTATCCCCTCAGTGCTTGATCTCTATCTCCCAGATCGCTGTATGTGCTCTCAAGACAAAAATTTGCTTGAAATCTATAAACCAAAAAGGTATGGGGACAAAGTTTATATTCACACTACATATCCAACCTATGTAATTCTATCCCATATTCAATCAGAACTATATCTAGCCTCTATATATCTTTTGTACTGACTTCACAACCTAGAACCTGACGAGAGGAAGAATCTGAATAGAAGTGCCATCTACTTACTTAACCGAATAAACTACTTCAGACTTCAACAATGTGTCTTTATTTCTCCCACAGTGAGGGTATCAGAGATGGACTCTCAGATCTGCTACCTAAAGTGATTTTCTCTGGAGCAGTCCTTTGCACTCTGTTACTTGAATGGAAAAGAGGAGGGTATTGCTTCCTGCACCTCATGTATTAGCAGCTCAGCAACCCCATCTCTTTCAGATGTAGGAACTTTAAAATGATAACTATTCAAAGCCACTTACATTTTAAGTCAGCATTAAACTACATTAACACTCAGAGAAAGGCTTTCATTTTAATTTTAGAAACATTAATTTGGATCTAGTAAAAATGCTGAACTGAGCTAAATTAAAGCATGTTATTGACTATAATACTGTTTGTGCAGCTAATTACAGAATAAACAGGAGTCAGTGTAAAGTAAAGGTTCAAAGTAAGGTTTAATGTTTAGCTAAAAATAGCTTTGGTTAGCTTATTTGCTGAGAAAGATCTGCGTTTTCCTTGTTGTGAAATAAACAGGTCTAACATTCTGTGTGTTCATGCATTGTCTTGAAATAAATTATTTTTTTAACAGCAATAGCCTGTAACCTAAAACTTTTTGTTTAGACTGATCACAACATATCATACACACACACACACACACACACACACACACACACACACACACACACACACACACACACACACACACACACATGCAGGCACACACATTCACAAACAAAATAAATGACATTGCAGTTTTGTGTTTGATTTTCAGCTGTATTTTAAGTACATGAATCTGATATTGAAAACAGTTCACAAAGTCTGAGAAGAACATCAGTGATTTCTCAATCTGCAATGGAAAAGACTTACCCCAAGATCCAATAAAATCCATGTAGGCTCCATGTAGAGCCTACACAGAAGGTACCCATGTACATGGCCATGGTTCCCCTTCGGTAGCCTGCCACGCATAATAATCATGTCGTGCTTCCAAGGAAGAGCATAGTAACAGTGATATTGAATCCATGTATACAGAACTGTTGAGGCTGGTCAGATGTTATGTACATGGTGAAGATCCCTGTAATGTTGCCTGCTACAGCTGAAATATGCTGTGAGTTAATAGTTTGTGTTTTCAATGTCTAATTTTTGTTGAAGTATTTTTTTTTAATTTAATGTCTGTTTGAGCAGCGCAGAGTGCAGCAATGGCAAGTGACGCTCACACAAAGACAACTGACACCAGCCATACATCTAAAAATAGAAACTGGATGTCATTAAATATGATATCTGGTTTTTATGTTTATTTTTTTTCCTTTTCTTTTATTTTCATTTTTTTCATGTTTATTGGTGCAGCATGGTACAGAGTGCAGCAGTGTCAAGCCACACATGCACATAGACAGCAGACTCCTGACAGATATCTAAAAATAGAAACCAGATGTAATTAATTAGTTATTTCTGGTTCTGTTTAAGACCATTTGTGTGGCACTGTATGGTGCACAGCAGCTAGCTTAGTAGTATATATGAAAGTACAGCAGCTTGTACACTATCCAAGTAGTAAATAGGTAGAGGGATGGCCTAAAGGTTTGTAGGTCCTGGGTTTGAGCCCTAGCAAGCATACCATTGGTTTAATGTAATCTAAATTTAATGTAATCTAAATTTTTGTTTAATTTAAAAACATAAGTTTTACATTTGGAAGAGATGTACAGTGCTTAGCACCACTTAAACATGATTAATGGCCACTTTTGCTTGCAGGTTGCCAAGCTTCACTAAAACATTGGTTAGACCAGTTTTCACAATGCTCAGCTACGCTTAGGTGGTTTGCATGATGCTAAGAACTGCAGCAGTTTTTTGAATGTTGCTGAATGACGTGTAAGGGTGGGAAAACAGCTTATATTAAGGACAATAGGTGAGAATAATGCAGCATTCATTGGAGTCCATCTAACTGCAGTATGCCAGGCAGTGTTGGAGAGGGTGCATGCTTTTGGGTGCAGAGATGGGGTGTGCGGAAGTCCAGGGTTTTTGTTGGGCTCCTGATATGCAGTTATGAACCTAGGCTGCTGCATGGTGATTACCAAGGCTCAGCATGTAAGGCTGAGACTTGGGATCAGTTGGCCAGGGACCTTACCAGTACTACTGGTATCCCCCACTCTGGTGAGTAGTGTTGTCACCACTATGACAAGCTGAAGTGGAGAAAGAGGGGAACTTTGGACACCTGGGTCCAAGAGGTGAGGGCTGGACTTGTCCCAGACATATATAAGCATTTCTTCCAGAAGTTTACTAAAATCCAAATCTGTGCAAAACTGGTATGCATAATGGTGTGCTTCTCTCCCAACAGTTGCAGCTGAAAGGGCTTACAACATCCAGTCCCATGCTGGGCACATAACCAGGTTGTGCCATGAGTGTGCTAAGTGCAGAGATATTATGCTAACTGTAGTGGAATAAACAATAAAGAATAAAAAAAAACCTATATTGCAATAAAGAATAGACAATACAAATTGTGCAATAAATGGCCAGTTAAAAGTGTAGTGCAATAAAGTAACAATAACAACTGTATTGCAATAAATACTAAACAATACCAATAACAGTAGCAAAAAGGTGTGCAGCAGGATTGTGGTGTCATAACATAATTACACTAGAGCTATATGCATTGTCTGTGTACAGTAAGGTTGCTGCAGTTAAGTGGAAAACTGTAATAATTGTATAATGCAAAGATAATGGCCTAAATAATGTATTGTTCAACTCATACTACGGTTCAAAGCTGTCTCTAGGCCAATTTCAATCACATAACTCTCTTTTCCTCCCACTCCAGGAACAAAAGGTAGATGGGTGAGGTAGCCCACTTTATGAGCAGATATTGTGTGCAGACTTCACAGATAATAAACAGCAGTACCAATGAAGTGTTAAGCAGCATTACGTTTTCCTAAATTAATCTGTATTAATATTTGCATTATGTTTGTATCCCTTGCATGTCTGTTCTAAGATGCTGCAGTCAACTGTTACATTATTTGCAGATGTTCCCTGCAGTCACAGCTTTTTGGTTTTACTCCCATACCTGCCAACTAAGGCATGACGGCTGTCTAGTTTACTTAATGTACACAAACATGCCTCTCAACTGTCATGATTTTTCATAATGTAATTACAACTGCCTAATCTGTCTGTTCCATGATTACCACATAAATGATTACCTGGAATGCAATATATTTCCAAATCCGTTTACAGAACACCTTGGTAGTTATAAGTCCACATTATGTGAAACTGTTCTGAGTAGTTGCGCACCTGCATTTGTTACTGCTTGGCCCACACTGTCCCATGCTAACAGCTAGAGATGTATGTACATGCTACATCAGCTATAGAAGAATTGTAGTCACTGTATTCACAACTGATACCTGTAGAAGTATGTATTAGTACTCTGTGTAGTAATATTACCCGTGAGGTAACTAATAGTATGTTTCTCTCTCTCCCCACCCCTTATCTTCTTTATTTTATTATTGTTATTTATTGTTGTGATTTAATATTAACATATTTTGTCAAACTGTTTTATTGGTCTTATGGCTTAATTAATACTTGCTTGCTGTTAACATACTTACTGTTATGTTACTTAATACTGTCTTGCACATAATATACCTTAATATGTATTTGGATTAATAAATATTATGTTCCATTCTGATAATACTAACATTGGTTTGCTTATTACGAACCTTAACTTATTGTTATAACCACTTTATTACAGTGCATCAAGGCCAGCCAGTTCCTTGTGATCCACCTCCCTTGCTACCTTTGGCCATGGCACCGGGTCCCAGCATATCTCAAAGCCAGGCTGGTGGTGGGCCCTTTGCTGCCCCTGCACTACTTGCAGCATCAGGTAGTACCACCCCATGGGACAGGGCCAAGCCCTCCTTTAGGAGTTGTGGTGGAGGGGAAGTTGTCACCAGTGATGAACTGCTGGGCTTGGTGCTCAGGATCATCTACTGTGGGTTTGGATGACACTTGTGTTGGATGGAGACCATGCTAGCCACCCTGGTGGGGCAGACTCACCCCAGAGCCCAGCCTGCATCACTGCCACCCTTAGGACATTAATGGAGCAATGCCAACAGTCCCATGGGTGGAGATGTAAGTCACACTGCTACATTGTGGAGGCACACTGGACTGAGATTCCACAACACCCTCCCCATCCAAGGTATTTATCACCCTCTTTTGTCACACACCGACCCTGTCTGCTGTCTTGTCTGTCTTCAAAAGCTTCCTCACCTATCCAACTTATCTCCCCCACATATCCCTATGTTCTTTCCCCAACATTCCACTCTCACCATAGAAAAAAAAAACGGGCACCTGTCCCAAAAAAAATTGTCCCATACATAGCTCTCCATTTCACACACATGTCCACTGAACACACATAATTTGGTCCAATTGGCTTAACAATACACTTATGTTGTCCTCACCCCTCTCTCTGGGGGTGAGAATCCAGTCATCTATAAATTCTGTCAATGTGCACAGTTGTTGCTGTACAAGAAATGGATAGCTATAGTTCTTTCCTACAACTGTCCTGCACATACCTGCCTTTCACTATGTTGTCCCCCTGCTTGCACCCCATTTCACCACTTTTCTATCTCCCCATTTTTCTTTTCTTTATATGTTTTTAGCATGATGCTACATGATGTGACGCATAGCAAAGCTTCGCTAAACTCAGCTAAATTGAGCTATATTGATATATCTGTTTTAAATAATAATAAACATGTACAAAATAAACACCTGTCCCCTGCTTCAAACCCAGACCACTGCACCTGTAGCCCACTGCATTAACCTGCCATACCACACAGCTGTTAATTAAGACAGGTGGTTTAAGCAAAACATAGTAATTGCAAGTTACACTCATGAAGCATGTTTATGCTCAGCTGTGCATTGCGCTGAGCAAACTTAGTTAAAGATAAATGGAAAAATTGGGAGAGTGCCTTGGAGTCTGGTGCAAGAGTACACCACTAGAAATCCAAACACAGACTAATGGATGTGAGGTCTTCAATAGTAGGTAAAGGTCCCCTTTTACCAGCAACATTTACAAATATACCTGCTAAGGCATTACTGGCAAATACATGTTCAAATGGGACCCAGGTACACAAATACATCCATATGAAGCCATGCATATACTGATGGCTGTAAAAAAGTATGCCATAGCCTGTATGTGTGTACTTATATCTTGCAAATACACCTGCTGTAACAGTGACTTAGTAGCTCAGTCTGTTAAATGCCTTGTAAACAGTGCATTTTGCCACACACAGTCCTGGGTTCACTCCAGTGGTGTTTAGCATTTAAATTACATTATTGAGAAGCCAACAATTAATGACTGAGTTATGCACTCTTTATCCACACAATGCATTTCAAATTAAATGTCTGCTTGTTACTGATGGAAGTTGCAGGCCTGCAGATAGAAACACACTTCATATATCCCTATAGCAAAACTATAAGTGCATAAAGTGTCACGTCATGCATTAATATGCATTCACAAAGGATTTTAACTCAGGTAATGCAAATGAGGCCCATTAATATCAGAGTGCAGTACACAATCCTTTCAAACTCACAGTGCAGATTAGCACAGCTGTACAACTAACATACACTTATGAAGCCCCTGCTTGTAACAAGGATTGCCAGCATACACATGGCAAATGAGTGTCAGACTATAACATGTGGCCTGAAAGTTGCCCAAATGGTGGACATAATGTTATATTTATCCCCTATGTTGCTCAAGGACACAACAAACATGTTGCCTAGTTCTCTGCTAATGATACTTGCCTAACATACTTATCTTAAACACATGCCTTAATTGGTGTGGAATAGATACCCTCACTCTGGCTCTGCCTCTAATACAAGGCTAACACAGCTCCCATAGTTACTCCTACAGATTGATGTCCTTCAAAGGGCTTACACTTTCTGCCTAGGCCTATTACCTGAAGCAGCAACTGGAACCTGTAGCATGCACATCTATAGGTAACAGTAGGTACTACAGACCTACCCTCTGCGATGATGTAGTCTCCTTACCCCAGTAATGTCCAGCACAACATATCAGAAAGGGCTTCTAATCTACATGAAGGCCTTATATCTTCTACAGTTAGCATTTCAGAACCACAGATTAGTTAAGAGGCAATCACCTGCTAATGAGAAACATGTTAAATGGCAAACTTGCTGGCTATGGGGAACCATTCTGTATGATACTTTCTGCACACAGAACATGCGTTTGCAAAAACTTAAATATCACCACATATCAACAGAGGAGTTTTGCACTCCAGCAGATATGTAATCTTTTTATATACTACAGGATGTAGATGTGTGAATATATCATTGATCTCCAGATTTGTTACACCTACAGAGGGTGTACAATACATCAAGGGTGGAATGTTTGTTGTCAATGTGGCACGCTGGTCTCTTTGGACTATCTCTTTATAGTGGTTGTAATAGCATACTGATATTTGTTTGGCACTGCTGTTTTGACATATTATCAGGGGGGTTGCCCCTAGGGGACACATTACAATAAACTCCAGTGCTGGGTGTATGATCATACAGGAGTATCTGTCATGGCACACACTGAAATTGCTGACTATCACTAGTATCTTAGTTGTATCCACATGCATAGTATGTTTGCACATTGTGGAATATGACATGTGTGCTCAAGCATTGAATACTACCAGCCATTCTCTTCTTGCTGTATCTCTACATAGTGTACTTGCATGTATGTGATCCTGATATGTTCCCATTCTGCTGCCTTTCTGGAAACATGTATCCAAGACACCATGCACCTTTCATGAAATCGGAGAATGATATCACACTGGAAGGCTTCCAGCAACACCATGAACTCCTACTGTCCAAGGGGAGGCAAAGCAGAGAACAGCGGGCAGTACTGTGGACTGATCTTTTCCATGATGTGAATGCCACAGGTCACCAGAGCAGGACATATGAGCAGGTTCGACACCATGCAAAGGACATGATCAATGCTGCATGCAGAAGAGAAGCAGATGTAGCCAGGTATCGTGGCATCACCAGTGGAGGGCCTGCAGTGGAACAACCACTCTCAGCCATGGAGGAATTCCTGGTGAACCTAGACACACACAACAGGTCCCAGGCATCCATCACATCGTACATCGTGGATGTGGGTGCCACATTTTCCATGGCAGAGGAGCGTGCATGTAAGCTTAGTTTGATCAGCATTGCAATACTGTAGCATTCATTGTCAGGGTGTACATACTCTTATGTGGGTGTCAAGTCTGTGTTCTTTGGGGTGGTTTAACTGCAGTTTGACTTTCATGCTTAGATGTTGAACAATATAACAATTAACACAGTAGCTACTGTAAATGTGAGATATATGGACATATTATCTTTTTGTGGTGCAACATGTGGTGGTACTGACATTACCTCTCCCTCACCTTTTCACAGGTCTGTCAGGTATCGGACAAGGCTATCATCCTGCTCCTGGTAAGCATGACACTGTTTTGTTATAAACATAGGTTTACAGCAACACAATCCATAAAGTGTCATCCCAGGCCTGCTGCCTGGAGAGGTGTATTGTCTGCATAACTGGGAACTGCACAGTTATTTTCTGACTGTATACATGTTAGAGTCATATGTATGCCTGGTACATGTCACCACACTTACAGATGTGACAACATTGTCAAGACATTGCAGATTGCCATATGTGTCAACCGTGCAGAGTTGTAACAAATGTCAACAGTGTATCTCATTGTTGCTGATGAGATTGCTGTGTAAAGAACTTTTATTTACAAGTAACTAGAGCTGTCTGTGGGAAAAGTAATGTCTTCTTAGCCTACAGCATGAGGTTGGTGTTTCAACAGGTCTGTAATAGCACCAAGAATGTACAGAGTTGTACATATATTGCAACATAGTATTGCAGAGCATAATAGTGTAGGTATTACTGTGCTGCTTTTTCCTCTTTTATCACAGGTGACCAGGGGGATTGGTCTCTGTCCCCTACACAACCTGTTGTCAGTGTCTCTTCAGACACTGATGATGATGGTGGCCACAGTGAGGCACAGGTGGGTGTTACAGGGGTTGAATTTGTCCCAGAGGTTGACATCACTCTTCTACCCTCATTGTCACTCCACACAGCCAGTATGCCTACACATACCCAGTCCCTGGAAGCCACAGATACTGGACCCACAGTTGTGGGTCTTGGTTATTTTGACTACTGGTGGATTTTCATACACCACAGGTGACTGGGGGGTTGGTCTCTGTCCCTATCCCCTCTGATATCAGTGTATCTTCTCACTCTGATGATGATGGTAGCCACAGTGAGGCACAGGTGGGGGAGTTGGGGGATGAATCTGTCCCAGAGGTAGACACCCCTCTTCTGCCTCCATTGTCACCACACATAGTCAGTATGCCCACACATACTCAGTCCCTGAGGCCACAGATATTAGACAGTCACAGCATGAGGACATTGAACAGGAAAGTGTGGCACCTGTAGCTTCAATGAGTGTAGACATTGGCCATTGCCAGAGACCTGATGAGGTTCCACAAAGGCAGATTGATAGAGGTGCTTATAGGTGGGCTGCTATCCTTCCAACACTTGTTGCAGGTGTCACATCACATTTCACTCGGCATATGTTTCGGGGCATCTTGGAGGTGCAGACACATTCTGAAAGGAACTTCAGATGTATGCTCAGGGTTATGGATGCAGCACAGTCTGACATCCGTGACTGCCTCCGCCAAATTGGTGACAGCCTGGATCGGCTCACTGATTCAGTGGAAAGAAGGTGGGCTGAAACAGTGTCTTTCTTGAAATGCACAGCATCTGTGCTGGAATTTGTGGTTGGAGTTCACCGTCAATCTCTTGGATGTAGCTCAGCAACCCCATCTGCTGAGAGTCCACATGGGCATGTACAATCACACTCCTGTAGTAGCAGTACATCCAGCACTACAGAGAGGATTGTACTGTCCACACCAAGATGTGGCAGGACATTGGCTCGAGGTCCTGGGTGTTCCATGGAGAACACAGTCCCAGCAGGCAGCAGTCACCATCAGGTATCATCAGGTACTAGCACCACTTCTGATCTTAGGATTAGAGGTGCCAGTGCAACTCCTAGCAGAGCCAGTTCCCATGTTCAGGGCTGGGATTGGTGAGCTGTCAGCATTTCAATGCATGGTTCAAAGCTGTACAACATACACATGTGTAGGGTTATCACTGAGCTTGACTGTGTACTCTCACACACTCACACATCACTGCAAAATGCAGGTCACCTACAGACACACACGGCACATTTCCATGGACCATCTTGCCTGCTTCCCTTCCTGACTCACACATATGCTGCTAACCTTTTGGGTCAGTCTAGGCTTCCTGCACCCCGACACAACACCCTGTGCAAGTAATGATACCTGTGCCTCATCCCTGTCATCCTCATCATTGATGCAGGGAAATTAAGCTATGTATCTGATGCACAGGGTGACTATATAAATTAACATGTTCTTGTGTAATGCATTCTTGTTTTGCCATGCTACTTGTAGTGGTTATTGACAGATACTGTATACTGACATTTGTAATGAATACACCACATACATTTGTGTACTTTATGTTGTATGATGTTGTAATGGCTGCATACTTACATGATGAAAAGTGTGTCATGGACCTGTTTATATTTCTCTTTCAGAATTATGTTGGGGGCACCTATGGATACACAGTGGCAATAAAGCCATAGATATCACAGCACAGGATAGAATGTCATCACAGAAGAAATATGTCTTCAGCAAGGTACAGCACTATAGGTGCATGGCTCCATAGGTCCATACATGTGTAACAAGCTAACAAGGACAATGGAGTACTTATGCATCCCGAATCTTTGAAAATGTCTGATACCCTTGATAAGCGTCACCAGGGTTTTGGAAGCTAACACATCTATAAAGTGTGGTGTTAGAGATGATCCATCTACAAATTTCCTATGTCCAGTACAGACATTTGTCCAGCAACAGCTATGATTGTCTTGTTCTTCATCCCATGGTGTAACCTGAATATGATGTGTGTCACAGCAGATGTGTGTTTCACATGCGTGGGGGGGGTGTTACATATAGTGTGTACTGTCTGCATTACATAGGTGTCTCTCCAGCATTTACTATTTATATCACAGTGACGGTGTAGGTGTGTAGAACAGGCAAGACATGTGTTAGTCCTGTCATGGATATGTTGGAGGTACACAGTGGGATCTGACACCTCCCTGTATGGCAGCCATACACATCCCCTCCAAAGCATTTAGGAGACTGACTACACATGTACGTTCTTTGATATGGACTCCCTAGGATATGCTATCTCCAATGTGTATTGGTGTACCATAGAAACTGTGCATCTGTAAAGTTGTAAGATATGCCTGTGTAGTGACATAGCATGGGTGTCATTGTACACAATGATAGGTGTGATGAGTGCCACATTCAGCATAGCAATGACAGTCTCTGGGATTTACATCACATATCTTTCTGTCTAGGTTGTACAATATTGAATGCATCCCCAAATCTTACCAACCACTGAAAGTCAAAGGCTACATCAATCTCTATGTCCATAAGTCCACAAGTAATAGCTCAGCTGTGTGTGGTGTGCGGACAGTACTATATTTCCCTGGGGTGGATGACTTTCCACCGGAGAGTATTGTGCAGTTTTTGGCATTTAGTATATGTCAGTGGCTCAGACAGTGACTGAATGTGTGTCTCAGGCCATCTGGGATAACGTTTGGTTCTGTGTGGGATTCAGTGATAGAGCATGATATGCAATCACCTGCTAATGCAGTCAGTCAGGGGGCACTGACAGTGGTTGTGACTGCAGAGAGACAATGACTAGAAGGGGTATGCCATTAATAATGTCTGGGGAAATCCATTAGTGACTAGCGTCATTGTAGCATAGGTTTCCCAATGCTATCTTCCCAGATCATGACTGTGAGACATTTGGCTATCCAGCAGCTTACATAACACTCTGTAGATAACCTACACAGTTTCCAGTAAGGTCTGCTGGCTTAATATTGTCAAACACCTTGTCAAGCCATGGTAGGTAGAGCAAGTAATATTCCTGTCATCCAATGCATAGTGTAACACTCAATGGGGTCCACCAGTTAGAGTCAGTAGGCATGATTTGACCTTGAGCATAACAAACAGTGTGTGGTCCAGTTTCAGAAGGTGTACAATAGTGTTACTGCTCATATCCATGCTAACTGCTTTCATGGCATTTCATGTCACATGACTCAGAGATCTGGGGACACTGCTTGACACTATATGCTAGTAGTCCCTTGTGCAACTAAATATTGCAGTTGCTTGTGGCATGTTCCAAGAAGAGAGCCATCCAAGGTGTCTGAACAGAGCTCAAACACATTAGGGTAGTGTAATATGTATATCCTGTGAAGATAAGGTGGGTGTTTTACACAAGCATTCCACAGTTGGAGACTACCCAAGCAGTGTGCACTGGATGGACAGAAGGACCTTGCGAAGACTATGTTAAGCATGGAAGTGCATGGAATTGATGGTGCCTGGTAACTACTACTGCTGCTATTACCGACACCACTCTCACATAGGATACCATGCTCTGATACTTTTTCTGTCATCACATGCAAAATGTAAGTGCAAAGCCCATGATTACAAGAAGGGCACAGCCTGTTTGTTCGTTCACATAGCTGCCCCACATCATGAAAGGCTCTGTAAGCTTTACATACCCTTTTCCAGGCAGATGCCTTGAATGGCAACCTGGGCACTCAATTGGCTTTTGCATGTCTTATGTCTTCTGTTCCAGGGATGGTGGTATGTCACTAGGGAACTGACAAGAGGCGGATTAGTATCACTGCTGTATCACCACAATATATTGTATAATGTCCAGTGACATAGATGTCAAGTACTGCTGAAACAATCAGCACACTGATGTTGAGCCATTGTAGGTGGCACTTTCACAGCTAGTCATGCATCTTGCCCTTCAACACATTACTGATGGATATCTGCATGACATGGCTGTGAGGCCTACTGTAGTGGACTGACCACCTTTGCCAATGTGTGTCCAACTGCCACATGTTCTAAGCATCTCATACTGTACAGTTATGTACCTGAAACACATTTGTATTCCCACATCATATCACACAACAACCAGTGTGCTGTTTAGTTGTTTGACATGCATTGTATGCTTGCGAGGCCAGCGTAATGTCAGCAAAGTTGAAGAAGTCCTCTATGCATGCACAGGCATCCACATCTTTTCTGCCAGGTGTGCCTACAAACACTGTACATCAGGCTGTCGACCCCAAGGGTATGGCAGCATGACCATAACTTTGCAGGACCTGCTGCTGAGATGTTTGGAGTATCCCTAGCCCTCTACTCCTATGATACACAAATGTAACATGTGACAGATGTGACTGCATTTCCAACCTTGCTGCCATGGTGTCTCCAACAGCAGTCATTACATATGGCAGTGACCATTATGCCAACATGCACAGCTCACATCCTGCACCACCTACACCCACATCACATATACTTGCATGTGTGCAGCTCCTTGCCAGACACATTGCCAAACAGACACCTCAGAAAATCCTGCCTCTGGAGTGCACAGTACACATAATACTACATGCACCACTCTTTCACCGGTCAAACACCCGAGGCAAAGCACAAAATCACACCTCTTAGTCAAAGGTGATTACATTGTAGGACACATTGATGTATATGTCAAGCGGCTACATATGGGAAAGATTACAGATGGCTGTCTGTGGGTTGACCAAATAGGTCTTATCACACATTGCTGCAAACCAAGTAATATCAGTTAACATTATGTTGACATCATAGTTTTTGCAGGTGTGTATGACTAGGGACATACATCACCAGCTGCTCTGAATCATACAGGTAAACCCATAGTTTTTAACTGCAGTTGACCTTCACCTAGAATGAAGACACCAAACACACAAAAATTGATGGAGGTCAATAATTGCCTTCTCGGTGGATCCACTACATGTCTGCCCGGGATGCTTTGCTCAACAGACATCAGTGCTTCATTAGTGATGGTCTTCATCTCCACCCCTGAGATCTGGAGTACTGGCAAAGGCTACTGACACCCCACAATGCATCTTAGATGCACTGTTCAGATAAAAGTTGACAATGAGAACACCATCTTTATAAAACATCATGGTTGTGCTGCTGCACGGTGGGTATGGCAACACTGAACCCCACTCTGTGGAATGTGTCCCCACCCTGGATTATGCAGACATGTGTGCAGTCAAAGACATCTTATTCAAGGTTATGGACAACACCACAGCCATACTACACTATACATCCATCCACATCTTCATACCTCAAAATGACAGTGTTCAAGGTAGTGCAGGTGGTGTATACATGCTCATTAAGGATAGATACACATCCAGATTTTGTGAAACACAGTAGTTTCCCAGAGACACTGCAGATACCATTCAGTACTGGAAGGGCATATAATCAAGCAATAGCTGGCTACAGGAGCAGCTCCATGAATCCAGACACCCATTGTGCGTATTTGCATTTATGTGTGTCTATCAAGATATATCATTACACCATGCGGTAGGGTGGAATTATGTGACTACTAACTATGTTGCTTAGTTGTGCTGCAGCTTCACTTGCCCAAATGTTAGTCTACATCCTTAACTACAATGCCATGGAGCAGTGCTGTGACATTCTTCCAAGGGCAACCAATGTATTGTATCATGTGTTTACCAATATGGATGACCACTGCAGCCCCCCAATGTGGGGTCCTCCCTGGTGGGATCTGACCACAGATCAGTGTCATTAAAACTACTAGCACTAACCGCCCCTTGCAGACAATGCAGACATATATTTCAATAAAGCCATTTATTATCTCCTGTGGGATGGTTTACCTAGCTTGACTGCACCTTCACCCTCTGATGGGACAGGCAAGTATGCAGAGCTCTACATCCATTCATTATGTCAGCAGCATTACAACTCCATGAACTTGGATGTACCTGACAAGAGGAACATAGGCTTCTCATGGTACAGCAAACCTTCCTGGTGGACAACTGCCATTATCAGGCTGTACAATAAGAGGTGGACATTGCTGTGTGGCAGAGTGGGGTGCGGGTGCCCCCCATGAAATGGAGACATAACCTCCTTAGCTAAAACAACCATATAGTGTTGTTTTAATGTTGTGTAGACAAAATTAGTGACAAAATTAGCCACCCACATAAAGCAGAACTACAACGCACAGTGTAGTTACATGTGTGACCTCAAAGGACAGACCTAGATTGTTGGTGAACTCATACATAATGATGCCACATAAAATGGGTCTGTACTCATAGCTAACCTGTAGTCCCACATGTTCTGTGTGAACTTCACTACCCTGCCCCCACCACATGTTACACATAACATTCCTACAATGTGTCCCATAATTTCCATATCTACAGAGCAGGTCATAAATGGCCTCTCTATGAAGGATACACAGCATCTATTGGACATGCTAACATCCCAGGTTGCATTCTACATTAGATCTGTCATGGATTACTAACACCATTGGGAACACCTTGCAATCATACTGAAACCACTCTCTGAACCCCAACTGACTGGACAACGGCAACTGTTATACCCTTGCACAGAGGTGGTATATGTAATGACCACCAGAACTATAGACCTCTTTGCCTGAGTATCCATATCTGTATGGCTGTAAGGGCAATCATCATGGAGCTGATGAGCACACATATATGTGATCTACACACAGTTGAGTGTACACAATTTGGATGTCTGACAGGGGGGTCATGACTGTTAAATGTGGTGAATATTTCTGAGGCAGTCACCAAGGACCTGTGTGAGGGGACATCAGGGGATACTATCTCATGAACTGAGCCAAACCATCTGACTATATCCCCCACTCAGGCATCTTTTACAAAGCACCCAGTTAGGTATCTATGTTACTATCATTGTAGGGGTCACTTTATGGCCCCTTTGATGGCACACATACTCAACATAGAGAAATCCACCTCCAATACCTGATCTGTAAGCAGCAGTGTTCAATGGACTCAGTCCTGGGTCCTCTACTGCTTGGAATCCATTTAACCATGATACAAGCAAATACTGACTGTCTGTGGCTAACAATGTTTGCTGATACCTGCAAACTGTGAGCACGCATGGAGTCTGAGTTATGTCAATATCCTACATGATAGTATTGCTAAATAAATGCCTGTTGACATAGTGATGACCATAAATTCCATGCAAATATATATGTAGTATCATTTCCATCACTAACACTGATGTACCTGGTAAGTAGCACATCAGTCGCAACATGTGATATACATACTCAAGGGTGAAAGAACTGGGCACGCAGACCTGGACACGCAGGCTTAAACCTAATGTGCCTGAGATCACAGTGTCTCCTCAGTGGTATGATGGGAATCATATGTCATAGCTGAGAGCACAATCACCTGTAATTGACATACTCATAACCTCCATGTACTCTTCCCTCAGCATGCGAATATCTGAGTGTAATGGCCATTTGGTAATGGAACTTTTCAAGCAGTACTGGCACTTACATACAACAGTATGGTCCCTCATAAGGGAATGTTACATCTTCAGCATGTATTCAATGGGGATCATCTGAAATGAGTGTCATTGTAGCCTGTGGCATATAGACTACTCAGAGGTGATCTCTGCCTTGCATACGGGGCAATGTGTGACCACGCTTGACTGGAAATGCTGCATATCTGTAGGTGGCATAGTACATGGATTAATCATGCTAAGGACATTAACCTAATATGTAATGTTAGTAGTACATGCTGGTGCGAGAGAGTTATCTAGCAGACTTTAACCCACCTTTAAAACAGAACATTGGCTAATGGCAAGCAGACCATTGCAGTGCACCTCACCACATGCCATCTGTATGATTGACTGGCCGACCATCATTTCAACACAGGGCTTCTGCCTGTGTCCCTCTTGGACTGGGGCAATATGTGCTGATCATGTAAATAAGGGTATACAGTTGACTACAATTGTGATGGCTATATGGCCATTATGCAAGTGAAGTTCAAACATCCTATGGTTCCATAAGCTGATGTAAATTGCTCTAACAGTCACACGCAAACATGGCTACATTGAGGATAGCACCACTTTCAATTACTGCTTACAGGACATGGCACAGCACACACATAGTGCAAGTTGGCTGTATGTATTTTAGAACACTTATCCATGTAATGGTACACACTACAGAAAACAGCACATGATGCATACAGCACACCTCATCTCTGATAGTACTATCGGTTTAGGACATATTATGTTTGATGACATCAGCAGGCCTAGCTGTGGTCAGGCATTTGGAGAGCAACATCACCTGCTACAAATAAAATTCTGCAAAACCTTACTGCTTCCTAGGTTACTGGCATGATAACATTTATGTTATGTGAATATATGCACACACCATGTAGCATGTAGAGAGATTAGAACCTCACCCTACCTAGTCTTACACACTACAGATCACAATACTTTTCGCATGAACCACGGCTTAAGTCAGATGCTGTAATGGCAGCTGGTAGTCTTAAGGTAGATGACATCATTAGACCTTATAGAAGAAGGCAGTTTGAAAGCCAGCAGCAACTTACAGGAACAAAAACTGCATAACCATTATAGTTTAATAGCCAATGAGAGATTCTCAGTTGTTTGGCAGAGTGATACATACACACCAATTGGCCTGAAGTGAGTTTAGAACCCTTAGCTCTCCAGTCTTAAACCTATAGATTCCAACATTTGTTGCATGTGCCGCAACTTAAATTGGATATTACAATGGCAGCTGGTAGTCTTAAGGTAGATGACATTATCAGGCCTTGTAGAAGAGGGAAGTTTGGAAGCCAGCAGCAACTTACAGGGCCAAAATGTGCATAACCATTGCAGTTTGATAGTTAATGAGGGATTGTCAGTTATTTGGTAAGGGGATACACACATGCACTAAGTGGCCTATATTGAGATTAAAAGCCATATCTATTTAGTTTTATACACTACAGATCACAATACTTATCATATGTGCCACAGCCTTAAGTCACATGCTACACTAGCAGCTGGTAATCTTAAGGTAGATGACATTATCAGGCCTTGTAGAATAGGGCAGTTTGGAAGGCAGCAACAACTTACAGTGGCAAAAAGTGCACAACCATTGCAGTTTTATAGTCAATGAGGGATTCTCAGTTGTTTGGCAGGGGGATACACCCATATACTGTGTATATATATATATATATATATATATATATATATATATATATATGTGTGTGTGTGTGTGTGTGTGTGTGTAGATACATGGGGGAATTTAATAAAGCCTAAACAGTCTTTATTTACTGTGTAGGCAATATGCCATGCTGCTTACATGAAAGTAAGCATGTTTTAGATTCAGTAAACACTGCTGGGCAGAGCTCATGCACGTGCCAACATAGGAAGTTCTGTGGCATGCAAATCACCTCATAAACAGGTGAATCTCATGCAAATAAATGAGGTAGAAAGATCCAGTGACCAGATAGACAGCTCTGCAGACCATGTGTCAGTGTTCGTAGTGTACATAGAAAAATTCCTTGTACAGGAAAGTAGACAATCAAAAGGGGCTTTAAAAATACAGATAGATGAAAAGAAATAACATACCATGTACAGATATGAGCGGAACTATCCTCCGTGTCTCTGAAAAATTAAAGGAAATAAGTTCAATTCAATTTATTTTTTTACTAATCTGAGCATGTTTGCACAGTGCGCTGCAGTGCACAAACATGCTTTATAAAAAAAATTGGAAAAAACAAAATTAATATTATGTGACAGGAGTGTATGACTGGACACTCTGTGGAGTATCTGCAATGGTGCATTGTTGCTGTTGCTAACTTGGTATGGCTTTGAAGAGTGTAGATTTCAGGCTGTGAGAATGGATCTCTATGCAAATGAGATTCTCATTTGTGCAGAGGACTGCAGTGCTGAGTGTATCTATACGCCAATGACATATAAATTAGTTTTCCCCTTGTTTAACTTAAACTAGGGACATTAAATTATGTTAATAATATACTACAGAGGTACAATGCATCATAGGTAGCCAATCACAGAGTCAGCCCCTACAACAGAGCACTATGAAGTGTGCATACAACCTACAAGCTGATTCTTCCCCCATAGTCTGCACCATTGGAGTACAGAATTGAGAATTTTAACTGAAAGTATAATAGGGGCTACTGCAGATCTTCTACATCTGTATGTGCTAGATGATGAAGTCAGTACTGCTGCTGCTGCTGTTAACAATAGGCCTAGATGAAGAAGGAGAAGAGTGTTCAGGCCCAGGGTAACCTTCCAGGTGCTACATGAGGTGGAGATTGTAGAGCTCTACAGGGTGGACAGGGACATTCTACAAGAACTCACTGAGCTCTGCCACTCTCAACTCAGACCCAGAGCTAACAGACGGGAACCCATACCAGTGGAAACAAAGGTATGTGTAGCCCTTAGGATATCAGTTACAGGTACCTTCCAAAGACCAACTGAGGACATGATGTTGGTCTCACAGGCATCAGCATCCAGTGTACTCCACCAGTTCTAGAATGTCATGCTACCACATGCCAGTGATTACATTTCTTTTCCCCTCACCCCTGAGGTGAGGGCCAGAAGTTTGTAACACTTCTATCATGCAGCACACTAGTCTGAGGAATGGGGTGTCATAGATTGCACTCATATACACTGTGAAAAACTGAAAGGCTGCTAGCCCAGCTAGATAGAATCTTGAAAATAATTATATGTGATTTGTAAATATTAATATAATCCACAGGCTGGTTTTACAAATGTAAAAGAGAACTATATGTTATGATTAAACTGTATGTTGTACTGAGCTTCAAAAATGTTACCACAGTGCACACTGCTGGAAGAAAACTGACAAAGTACAGTATTTTATGACTGTTTGATCTCAGGACTCAGAGATGGGATGTCTGGATGAAGGAATTCTATTGTCTTAAGACAAGAGTTAATTGCCAGATTTTACATATATAATGTCTTTTATGGCTTCATGCATGTGCACATTACAAAAAATGTACATTTTGAGTTATTGTTAGCCTAGGAAGTTAAATCAGAAGTGTCAAGAATGATGTAATCTAAAATGAATCAGCAGTGATGTATTATCATATTAAGACTTTCTCAGGGACAGAATCAGAGCATTTTGGATTTTGTCTGAACCTGAACACATCAACTCACTGGTACTTTGCTTTGCTCTGTATGTATGTAACTTATTTATAACATTGTTTATCTTAGAAATAGATATAAAAAGTAAGTTTAGTCTAGCTGTTTTCTATATTTATGTCAGACTAATCTACATTGTTATTTTAAGCATATTCCTGCGATGTCTGAACTCTTGACTAGCACTGTGTTGAATGGTAGAAATTTGTCTTGTGTTTTTATTATTTATTACTAAATATTTTTAAGCCTTTCAACTGTGGCTGTTTTGTGTAGAGATAATTTAAGCTTTAGAGTACATTGCATGTATATAGTGATACTGTCCAAACCAATGCAATAAGCCTTTCTGTTCATCATACTTACTATTTGGATAATAATAATATTGCACAGTAAAATTGGACACCCTTGGGTAAGGACCTTATTATTTGCTGATATTAGTGGTTGGTGGCAATGATTTCTACCTTATAGCCTGGGCAGAGAAGGGGCATTCCTAGTGGACCTGTGCTAGCCTTCCTCAGGAGTGTCTGTTTGTTTGTGTATAACTCATATCTCAAAGTGTGTGTGTGTCAGCTACTCGGGCAGGGTCACGAAGCACTGGTTGGACAGAGAGGGTGTTGTAGGTTTTAGCTTGAACCCTAGGCTGAGACATGTACCCTATAGCTGTGCCAGTGGGGAGTCTTATTGGGGATCTGGGGAGACAGAAACCAGCCCTGGACTGACTGTGATCTCTCTGTGCTCTTAATGGAAATTGTACTTTACTGTGTGTGTACTTGTCATCCTTCCCAATGTGCACACCCCTCACTGGTGATAGTGGTGAGGATTGAGGCTCCTTGATTACTGGGCCAGTGTACGGGCATCACATATTAATTGGTGGCAGTGGTGGGATATCCACACCACCATATTCATTGTTTGGCACATATTAATTGGCTTACAGTTGTGTGGATAGTGATTTCCTGTAGCTTGTGTACAGTGATCACTGAAGGTGTTTTTGTACTCTAAATCAGCCATGCAGTGAATATTCAGAGTTCATATCATAATTGTTTTATTTCTTTTGTTAGCTTAGTTAGTCAGGGAGAGCAGGCAAGCATGTCAGCAGAGGAGTATGGCAAGCTGACAAAGAGCCAGTTAGTTGAGATGTGCCAGGCTAAGGGACTGGTGCATGGAAATCTGACTAAGGCAGACACAATTGCAGCTTTGGTCACAGCTGCATCATAAAACAGCAATCAAGAGGATGATCAGGCTGGCCGTGGAGATGTACAACACTCAGAAAATGGACAGCTCAACCTTTCTGCAGAAGACTTAAATATTCATCTGGAGCTAAAGAGAATTGAGTTGGAGGCCAGATGTCTGGAAACAGAAGCAGCAGAGAGACTGAGCAATCTACAGGCTGAGGAGAATGAGAAACTGCTACACCTGGAAGCTGAGGAGAAGGAGTGGCAGAGGCAGCATGAAATAGAGATGCTGACTCTTCACCAGAGTCATGGAGGTAATGAGGAAGGGAGTAACCAGACCCCAGAAGCTCAAAAAGTCAATACATTTCTTCCACAGTTTACAGAGGAGGATAATTTTGATAGTTTCATTCATATGTTTGAGAGGGTATGTTAAAAGTATGATGCTGACCAAAGGCTCTGGGTACGGTTCCTGACCCCCTTACTCCATGGTAAAGCTGTAATTGTACTTTTCAAACTGTCAGACAATTATTTCTTAAATTATACTGCTGTAAAGAATTGTTTGTTGGAATGTTTTAAGCTAACCCCTGAAACTTACAGGAAAGAGTTTTGTGAGCATAGACGCAAGGCAGATGAAAGTGTGTGTGAATATGTTGCTAAACTGAGCACCTGTTTTCATAGGTGGATGAGTGGATGTCAGGTCACCAATTTTGAAGGGCTGGCAGACATTTTGGTGAGGGAACAAGCCCTTAGCCCCTTGCCTGAGGACATTAGGATCTGGTTAGCTGATAGACAATGTGCTACTTCAGATGAATTGGGGAAGAAGGGAGACCTATACTTAACAAGCAGGGCATCCCTGCACAGGAAAGGGACCCCCAGTACTGCTCATGGGTCTAAAGGAACCCATGGTGGGCAGCTCAGACTATCCCAACCAAATCTGCTAGTAGCAGGGGAAGCCACTAGTCCAGATACACATCCAGGACCTAGGGTTAAATGTTTTGAATGCAACCAGTGGTGCCATGTGGCATATAGATGTTCACAGTGGAAAGGTGGGGAACAAAATATGAGGGAGCCAGTAAGTGGGAAGACAAAATGCCAATAGTAGGTTGTCTTGAGACAACAGGGGTATGAAACTACCATCCTGCAGATGTTCTGATAGGTAAGGATTTTGATGAGGCAGTACTATGTGTTTATGCAGTTACACACAGTCAGCCTTTGAGACAAGCATGTGGGCCTGATAGCCTGGAGGAGACCCAGTCAGACCGCATACTTGCAGCCAGGACTAGTGAGGTGGTTACTTCAGGGAGGAAACTATCCTGTAGCAGTGAGACTGAAGGTGAGCCACAGCTGCTTGTTGGTACTGATGCTCCCTTGGACAGAGGGACTGCAAAGGTAGAGTTGAGTAGTACCCAGGCTGACAGTGAGGCACCGCTGTCAGAGGATGCCAGACTTCTTGTGGAAGGGGAGCAGGGAAGGGTTGCAAAGAGAGAGTTGAGACAGGCTCAGCTCTTAGACCCTACATTACAAGGCCTGAGTAAGGTAGCTAGTGAGGCACCTGATTGTCAAGGGAAGGGGGAATCTGTATACTGGGACAAAGGGTTACTGTATAGAGAGTGGACCCCTGAGGGAGGAATATTAGGTCAGAGAATACAGCTGTTGGTAGTGCCTAGAGCCTACAGTCTGGTGCTTCTAGCCATAACCCATGATATTCCCTTTGCTGGTCATATGGGCATAAAACGTACAAAGAGACATGTTATGCAGAACTTCTATTGGCCTGAAATTTCCAGAGATGTAACAGGGTACTGCAGGACCTGTGAGCAGTGCCAATAGGTAGGCAAGGCAGGAGACAAGGTGAGAGTTCCTTTGATGCCTTTGCCTGTGACTGATGAGCCATTTCAGAGGGTAGCTGTGGATGTTGTGGGGCCTCTGAGTACCCCATGTTCCACAGGGAGAAAGTATATCCTAGTGGTAGTGGATTATGCTGCAAGATACCCTGAAGCAGTGGCTTTGTCCTCCATTGAGGTGGAAAAGGTGGCAAATGCTTTGTTAGAGATTTTCAGCAGTGTAGGTTTCTAAAAGAAATACCAACTGACAGACATGCCAATTTCATGTCAGACCTTCTGGCTTGTCTGTGGAAGTACTGTGAGGTGAAGCACCTGAAGACCACCCCCTACCTTCCCCAGACTAATGGTTTTGTTGAGAGGTTAAACTCTACAATAAAGTCCATGCTATGGGCATTTGCAGACCAGTTTAAGAGGGACTGGGACAAATATTTGCCCTATCTGTTATTTGCTTACAGAGTGGTTCCCCAGAAATCCACAGTTTTTTCACCCTTGTTGTATGGGCATAGGATGAGGGGACCTCTAGATTTAATTCAAGATGAGTGGGAAGGTGAGCGTGAATCTCACAAGGAGTCTGTTGTGGTATATGTCCTAAACCTCAGGTCAAGGCTCAGGGAAATCATGGGCTTGGCCCAGGAGAACCTGGCAGAAGGCCAACAGCAGAAAATGGTCTGGTATGACAGGAATGCTTGAGTCAGAGAGTATGCTATAGGGCAGCAGGTAATGGTTCTCATTCCTGTCAGACACAACAAGTTGCAAGCAGCTTGGGAGGGACCCTACAAGGTGGTAAGAAAGGTAAGTGATGTTAACTACATGGTGGAACTGCTAGGCAGGAGGCAGGGGCACAAATTGTACCATGTTAACATGATGAAACCTTACCATGATAGGGAGGCCCTTGTGCTAACTATTTGCAG
The DNA here is from genome assembly GCF_019279795.1 of Protopterus annectens. Taxonomy (NCBI): domain Eukaryota; kingdom Metazoa; phylum Chordata; order Ceratodontiformes; family Protopteridae; genus Protopterus; species Protopterus annectens. Next base: position 1,616,136,146 of record NC_056741.1, read on the forward strand.
TGGACTGCAGGAGGAGACTGAAGGAGATCTGGTGACTGATCTCCTCAGTGAGACTCGGACTGACACCTCAGTGGAAGAGGTAGCAATGTCCCAGCAGCTATCTCTTACCCAGGTTCGGGAAATCTGAGCAGTGTTACAGGAGTTTGGGGACATGTTCACTGGGAAACCAGGGTGCACCCTCCTGGTGCAGCACCAGGGGGATACAGGACCCCAAGGGCCTATTAGGCAGGCCCCTTATAGGGTGCCTGAGAGAGTCAAACAGACTCTGATGGAGGAGATACAGGAGATGTTGGAACTAGGGGTAATTCAAGAGTCCAACATTCTCTGGGCCTCTCCAGTGGTGCTGGTGCCAAAGAAGGATGGCAGCACGAGGTTTTGTGTGGACTACAGGAAATTAAATAATCACACAGAGTCAGATGCTTACCTCATGCCTACAAAAGATGAGCCCCTAGAGCAGATGGGTAGGGCTAAGTATCTTACCACCATTGATCTTACCAAGGGTTACTGGCAGGTGGCCTTGACTCCCATTGCTAGAGAGATGTCAGCCTTTGTGACTCTTTTTGGCCTGTATGAGTTCACAAAGATGCCCTTTGGGATGAAAAATGCCCCAGCGACTTTCCCAAAGCTGGTAGATCATATCCTAGCAGGAGCAAGAGGGTTTGCCCTTGCTTAACTAGATGATATTGCCATCTACAGCTATTTCTGGCAAGAGCACCTTCAACATGTCAGGGAGGAGCTGGGCAGATTACAGAGGGCTGGGTTGACCATTAAGCCGAGCAAATGTCAGGTGGGTATGGCAGAGATCTCCTACCTGGGACATAGAGTGAAGAGTGGTAAGATCAGGCCAGAACCTGCCAAAGTGGAATCCATTCAGGCATGGCCTGCACCAGTTACCAAAAAGCAGTTGAGTGCATTCTTAGGGCAGCAGGGTACTACAGAAAGTTCATCCGCAGTAATAGTACCATATCTACTCCCCTCACAGACCTGACAAGGAAAAATAGGCCAGATAAGGTTGTGTGGACCACAGCATGTAAGCAGGCATTCCAGAAGCTTAAAGAAGCTTTGGGAGGACCTCCTGTTTTAATCAGTTCAGATTACAGCAAAGAATTTGTTGTGCAGTTGGATGCTTCGAACCATGGAGTGGGGGCTGTACTTAGCCAGATTTCTTTAGAGGGACAAGAGCACACAGTGGTTTATCTCAGTCTTAGGCTTCAACCCAGGGAGGAATGCTATGCAGCTGTAGAAAAGGAATGTCTAGCCATAGTGTGGGCACTGCAGAAACTTCAGCCTTATCTGTATGGAAGGAAATTCACTGTAGTTACAGATCACAATTCCCTAACATGATTACACTGAGCCAGCCAGCAAAATGCTAAGTTGCTAAGATGGAGCCTAGGGTTGCAAGCATATGATATGTCAGTGTAGCATCACAGTGGGATTAGCAATGCCAATGCAGATGGGCTCTCAAGACAGGGAATGGGGACAGGTATACTCAGATAGACCTAACCCTCTCAAGCAACGTTTCTCAGGGGTCACTTGAAAAACTAGCTTGAGTTCTGAGGTAGGGGAAAAATGTAAAAAAACTGAAAGGCTGCCAGCCCAGCTAGATAGAATCTTGTAAATAATTCTATGCAATTTATAAATATTAATATAATCCACATGCTGGTTTTACAAATGTAAAATAAAACTATATGTTATGATTAAACTATATGTTGTAAGTGGCTTCAAAAATGTAAGCACAGTGCACCCGGCTGGAAGAAATCTGCTTAAGTAAAGCATTTTATGACTGTTTGATCTCAGGGTCCTGAGACAGGATGTCTGGATGAAGGAATTCTTTCTATTGTCAACAAGACAAGGACAAGAGTTAATTGCTGTATTTTACATATATAATGTATTTTATGGCTTTAGCTTTCTGCAGGTGCACATTACAAAAAGAAATGTAAATTCTGAGTTCCTGTTAGCCTGGGAAGCTAAATCTGAAGTTTCAAGAATGATATCATCTAAAATGAGTCAGACTTTCTCAGAGAGAGAGAGAGAGACAGAATGAGAGCAATTTGGATTTTGTCTGAACCTGAACACATAAACTCACCAGTACTTTGCTTTGCTCTGTATGTAAGTTATTTAGACTATTGTTTCTCTTAGAAATAGATATAAAATAGTAAGTTTAGTCCAGCTGTTTTCTATATTTATGTCAGACTATTCTAGAGTATTATTTTAAGCATTTTCCTGTAATGTCTGAACTCTTGACTAGCACTGTGTTGAATTGTGGAGATTTGTCTTGTGTTTTTATTATTTAGTATTAAATATTTTTCAACCTTTCAAGTGCAGCTGTTTTGTTTAGAGATAATTTAATCTCTAGAGTACATTATATGCATATAGTGATACTGTCCAAGCCACTCCAATAAGGCTTGCTGTTCATCATACTTACTAATTGGATAATAATAATATTGCACAGTAAAATTGGACACCCTTTGGTAAGGGCCTAATTAGTTGCTGATATTAGCATTTGGTGGCAGTGAGTTCTACCATATATCCTGGGCAGAGAAGGGGTATACCTAGTGAACCTGTGCCAGCCTACCCCAGGAGTGTCTGTGTGTTTGTGCATAACTCATATCTCAAAGAGTGTATGTGTCAGCTACTTTGGCAGAGACACAAAGCACTGGTTGAACAGAGAGGGTGCTGGAGGTTTTAGCTTGACCAGTAGGCTGAGACCTGTACCCTATGGCTGTGCCAGTGGGGAGTCTTATTGGGGATCTGGAAAGAAAGGGAGAAACCAGCCCCGGACTGTCTGTGATCTCTCTGTGCTCTTAATGGAAATTGTACTTTACTGTGTGTGCGTGCTTCTTATCCTTCCCAATGTGCATGCCCCTCACTGGTACGAGTGGTGAGGATTAAGGCTCCTTGATTACTGGGCCAGTGCATGGGCATCACATGCACATCAAGTCATAACCAGTGAGGAGGGTAGAATATATGTCAACTGCAAGGGGTACCCCTCCATCAACTGCCAGGTGGTGTGCAAATGCCCAGGGAATTATCATGAATGTGTGTGCTTGCAGCCCTGGCAGTTATCACAACTTCCATATCTGGCATGCATCACAGCTGTACCAGATGTTTACTAGGGGGGACATCCCACACTGCCATTTACTGGAGGATACTGGCTACACACTGGAACCATGGATGATGAAACCCATCAGAAATTTACACACACACACATGCGTGCACACACACATACACACACACACACACACACACACACACACACACACACACACACACACACACACACACACAGAAGAATGCCATAATGAGGCACACACACAAACTAGGAACATCATACAGCATATGTCTGGGATTCTGAAGTCACAGTTGTGGTGCCTCAATATATCTGGTAGAGCCCTGCAGTACACTCCAGCCACATATGCACAGATATTCACAGTATGTGCCATGCTGCACAATATGATCCTACAGAAACAGCGGCAGCAGGATTAGCAAAGGGAAGGAATGGACAGCTCCCCACTAGTGCCTAGATCACCACAGCCATACTCATAGGAGGACTCGGCTGAAGAACCTCCTTATGATGTCCCTGTAGGCAGACGTAGGAGTCCCCAGTACTCCCTGGCTTTGGCTAAGAGACAACGCATTGCACATTCACTGACAACCTAAGGCCCTAGGGACTGACACTTTACTCCTACTCACATACATACATATAGTATAATTGTTGATGCCAGGTAACCCACACAACTTGTACCTATCCATGTATTGGCTGTGTACTGCATGCATCACACAGAGTCAGACCTGAACTACAAATCTGTCAACTGCTGCATTTGCAAGGTAAGTCTCTAACATACACAGTACTTGTAAATATTAGTATGATATGGTATTGTATTTATGGATCTGCTACATTTATGCAAGTACATATAGTGGGCTATTTGGACAGAAGTAACATCCACATGGGACTACAGATACTTAGTCCACTATCATGTGTCCTTTAATAGTCACTAGGCCTCATGCATGGAATATTCACTGCATCAGTCAAAAAAGATGTTAAACAGTAGGGTTACATGATATTTGGAGTACTGTGTATCCCATCAGAACATGCGGTGTTGTTCCCCCACCCCCAACAAAGCAGTGTTCCCATATAACTGCTTTAACAGTAAGTCAGTAATGGTATATCAGCAGACCAGGCAATCTCAGGACTGTAACAAAATACTCTAACTCACATTGTATGTCCCATGTAAATCAGAAATAACAACATGCATATTTGTGCTGTTGAATGTGTGTTGAATGACTCCTTTCTGTCTGGCAGCCTGTGAGATTCAGTGGATTTGTGAATTTAGCATGGGTGATGGTGTTGATGGTTCTAATCTGGAAGTATTCACATCTTTTACATGTGAGGTATTATTATGTTGGTGTTTTCACATACTGTCATTCTGTATGTGATGTAACATTATGAACCTCAGTAACATATTAAGTACAACAGACAGCTGGGGAATGCCATGGACATTTTGAGTGAAGTGCAGTACTACAGAAATGGACAGATATCAATGTCTTTAACATACCTCTCAGCCTCTTAGTGCAAGAAATCTGGACAAAGCCAGACAAAATGGGGGACAAAGGCCAATAAAATAGTGGCATATTTTAAATACTGCTCTCATAAACTTAAAAAGTTGTTAGAATAATGGGGTTTGTTTCACCAGCCATTTTTCTGAAGGATTTGAAGTCAGATACTCAAATGTATGTCATTATTTAGTTAATTCAATCCTCAGTTCATCTAAGTAATTTGCCAGAAAACCACAACTTTTATGAGGAACAGCCCAACATTTTGAGCCAAAACTCTGGACATTCTGCAAAATCCTGGATAGTTGAAAGGTGTGGTCTGTAACACACAAAATCCCAGACTGGAGTACAGGTAGGTGTGGCCTGGAGTCACTTTATAAGTACTGACACTCACACTGGGCATGGCCAAACAGTTAAAATGAGCACATTTTTGTTGCCCCATCATCAAAATGACCTGTGTATAGATATGTCTATACATATGGACATATACATGTACATATCCATCTGTCGCTATCTGTCTCTCACATACATAGTATATTTATCACTATGTAGTGTCAATTAGATGTATACTAATATGTATAGCTCTATATATCAAAATGATACTTAAACTCTCCCCATATAGCTACATGACACATATACATACCGTACACACACAGCTACATGTATATATACATCCCTGTTAATTACATACATATGTGTGTGGATGTCTGTATTGTCCTACATACCCTAATAATAGTGAGTAAATATTCACTATTACACATCCATACTGTTGCTCAAAGGATCCACACTAATGGCACAACAGTACATAATCCACTTACCTACATACCTCTGTGCCTGCTGGATGTCACCATGCACAGACACGCAGGTGAGCAGGTAATGTAATGTATAATGTTGTCAACGTATGCATGGACAGAACACATTGTTCCTGCCCACAGGTTTGCCTATCTAACTGCAAACAGCCATATATGGCCAAACTGGTAAATGTATACACATAGAATAATAACAGTTATCCCACTGCTAGGATACCAGAAGCAGATAACAGTATGAAGCAATATCACTCTGCATGTCACAGATGCTGCTCAACACAACCTATTTTGTGTAATGCATAAGTACAGTACGTGCAATCACATATCTATAACAGAATACCTCCAAACTCCACAATCCACGTACTAAATCCAAAAGAAACTATTCACACCAGCAGGCCGGAACCAATAGCAGCTTTATTCACATAAACACACGCTAGTTTAGCGCTTTCTTTCCTACTGAAGGGACTTCTATATGTGTGTATCTCCCTACAGAACAACTGACATGCCCTCATGGGCTATTCATGTGTAGTGGTTATGAACTTTTTGGCCCTATAACATGCTACTGGCTTCCAAACTGCACACTTCAACAAGGCCTGATGATGTCATCCACCTTAAGACTATCAACTGAGAGTGTAGTGTAGCACCAGACTTAAGCTGTGACTGTGCAATAAATACTGTGATCTATAATGTGTAAGACTAGATAGGCAGGGGTTCTAATCTCACTGCAGGCTAATTGGTGTGTATGTGTGTATCCCCCTGCAGAACAACTGATGTGCCCTTATGGGCTAGCCACCTGAAATGTTATGAACTTTTTGGCCCTGTAACATGCTGCTGGCTTCCAAACTGCCCTCTTCTACAAGGCCTAATAATGTCATCCACCTTAAGAATACCAGCTGAAAATGTAATATCGGACTTAAGCTGTGGTACATGCAGTAAACAGTGTGATCTATAGTGTGTAAAACTAGATAGAAAGGGCTTCTAATCTCACTGCAGGCTACTTGGTGTGCATGTGTGTGTATCACCCTGCAGAACAACTGACATGCCCTCATGAAGTATCCACCAGCAATGCTTATGAATGCTTTGGCCCTATAACATGCTCCTGGCCTCCAAACTGCTCTCTTCTACAAGGCCTGATGATGTCATCCACCTAAAGTAAACCTAACCAAAAGTAAACCTAACAACAAAGATAGTATCCTAGATTGAATACTCATTAATAGTCATCCCCACATGTATAGGGCCGGTACCCGACCTGAAGACATAAGTGACTATTTTTGTTACCTATATAATCAGGCAAAAGACTGACAACCCCACCAACCTACTTACAAAACAATTAGAAACAACGAAAACTTTAACTCTGCTAATTTCCAAAATGAACTCAAAACATGTAATTGGGCAGTCCAAAAACATTTACCACTTGAAGAAGCTATATTATATTTCAGCACCAAATTCCTAGCCATCCTTGGTACCCATGCACCTGCATGTTCTATAAGAACTAAAGCAAGAGTTGCTCCATGGCTTTCAAAAGAAACAAGACAAATGATCTTACTTAGAAACAAAGCTTGACCAACTTGACGTACCACAAAATCCCCCTTAGATCAACTTAGATTTAGACAACTAAGGAACAACACTAAAAAATCTACCATACTAGATAAACAAAACTTTTGCTGCCATTTACAACAGAAGCATCAAAATAATCCGCAAAAGTTTTGAGCAGGCATAAATAAACATATTTACCCTGGGTAATGCACAACTCCTAAGCTCTCGGCTACCATCCAAAAACCTTCAGAAGACGTTGCCAATTCCGTTATTAGATTCTTCACAGAAACTATCCAGTCACTAGCTAAACAACTATCTTTCAGTTACCCAAGTCCTAACGCTGCCGCGCCTAGTTCTCAACTCATCTTTTACTTTCAACCAGTTTCTACATCACTTATCCATGCCCTAATTAAGAAACTAAAACCTACCACCCTTTCAGCAGATCTCCTCCCAGCTGAGTATCTACAAAATGTTGCAGATGACATACCACACCCAAACTCTATCCTGATCAATAGAACTATATCAGAAGCCACTATCCCCTCCATCTGGAAGACATCCCATGTTATTCCACTCCACAAAGGGGGCAGTTCCACTGAACTGTCAAATTACAGACCTATAGCTATTTTGTCACCCCTGGCTAAAATTATGAAGAAGTGCAAGTGTAAATGACTCCTGAGCCATCTCATTCAGCACAATCTCCTGGCTTACTCACAGCATGGTTTCAGACCATTCCACAGTACAACCACAGCCTTCCTCTCCTTCTCCAATGTTATTAATCAAAACTGAAATGACAATCAACTTTCTTCTGCCCTCTTTCTTGATCTCTCCATAGCCTTCAACATGGTCAACCACCAACTACTCATACACACACTTAAAACTATGTCCAGGCTATCCAATGGTTTAAATCTTATCTGAGTGGTAGACAACAGGCTGTACTATAGCAGAACAAACTATCTTCCCTTCTACCTACCACCCTTGGGGTCCCTCAGGGCTCTATATTAGGACCCCTATTATTTTCTATCTTTATTAATGACCTGTACATAGTCCTCCCAACACCCAACTGCATTCAAAATGTGGATGACTCCACTTTGATTTGCTCTGCCACTTCCCCTTTAAGTCTGCAGACTTTATTACAAAATGTTTTAATACTGTCAAAAATTGGCTCTGTAATTGATGTTGCCTATTAAATCCTAACAAATGAAGCAACTGTTTTTCTCCCCCACTCATAAAGCCTCTGCTCCAACCTTTACTATAAAATCCAACAATAGCACTGTCATTGTCTCAGATCCCTGAACCAAACTCTTAGGTGTAACAGTTGATAATAACCTCAAGTTTGATATGCATATTAATCAAACTATTAAAAAAGTTAATAAAAAACTTGGCTCACTATACAAGATCAATCCTTTCCTCACTCCACTAGCTAAGGCAGTAATTGCCTCATACACATCTACTTTCCACCCTGCTTTATGCATCCCCTCACTTCACAAACTTGAGTAAGTCTGACCTTAATAAACTCTCTAGCTGCTGTAATCATATTGCTAGATTTGCCACTCAAACAGCATACAGAACATACCACTGTCTGAACCTAAAGAATCTAGGGTGGCTAGAACTGCCTATCCAACTTCAGTACAATCATCTAATAGTAGCACATAAAATGCTCTACCAACCTGAAAACACACCCATACTTACAAAGATTGTCACCCCTTTTAGCAACCTCAAGACACTTTGCTCATCCAACAAAGTACTAGTCCAAACCCTCAAAGGGAACAACTCATCTGGAGACGCTCTATATGCCATCTCTGTTGGCAAAATATGGAACTCACTTCAGAACCTGTTCTAACCCAATTAAAAAATCCAAAACAGTACTTTAAAAGGCAATGGCTATGTCCTTGTTCTAATCCTGTCTAACTCTGGCAGTATAAACATGTGCCAAAGAGGTCTTTTGGACACCCCTACATTGCTTCCTAATTGTTACTCTATAACAAATCAGATTTATATATGACAGAATAAATTACTTTTATCATTTGTATTGTATCTGTAACAGTGCTTTAACATGTTTAATGTAACATTTTTTCTGAATGTATGTATGAAGCTTTTCTCCCTGGGCCTCCGCTGAAAATGGACAAGTATCCAGTTGGACTATCCTAGTCAACAAATGTAAAATAAATAAATAAATAAATAAATAAAGACTACCAGCTGACTTAGAGAGGATTTCTGTCTACACACACTGAGCTGAGCATAGGAGCGGCACAGACCACAACTCTGATCTGTGATATCCAATAATAAGTATTCTGTTTTTTATTTTTTATTTTTTGCTTATTTTTACTAGTTATTGCTTATTCTAGCCATGTATAGCACTTTTTAATGGCTGCAGCATTTGTTTTACTGTATTTTATTGCTATAAACTAATCTGCACAGTTGTACTAAAATTGTCTACCTTACAGGGCCTGATAAATAAGGTTTTACTGTCACATTGTTTGTAAAGATTTTTTAGCTAGTTTCACTGTATGAAAGGTATTAACTGGAAATGTTCTCCATTTGTTAAGCATCTGTTTGTTTGTTTTGATTTCTTGTCAATAAGTGTATCATATAGCTGATTTGTTTGCAGTTAAAAGCATTCTCTAGAGTCTCCTTGCTCCTGTATCTGTTTAAAATATTCATATAGTGACTCACTGCTGTTTTTTCTGCTGTGATAAACATTTTTGTAGTGTTTCCACCTAAAATAGTGTAGCTAATATCTGTAGTGTAGTTTACCACCCTCCCTACCTATTGGTGTCTTGTTCTTATGCTTGGTGACTTTGCAGTTGCCTGCCCCCACTGTAAATTTGATCTGGGACATTCCTCCCAGTCTAGTGTCATTAGTTCATTCTACCTAATGCAGAGAGAACATTTGAGAAGGCCAACCCACTTGGTTTCTTAACAATGAATTATCTTCTCTTCCTCCTCCTTTCCACTTTACTAAAAAAAACAAACACTTTGCTAGAATCTACCATTGCCAGAATCTCCTTGTGTTCTGACTGACTGTGCTTCGCAAACAATCTGGAAATATACAGCTGATAAGAATATTTTTGGCACTTTTTAGCTGTTCAGAGTTCTGCAGTGTCTTAATTTTTGCTTGACTGAATTATGCATATATTTGCTGACATTGTTTTCTGATACTCTAAGTGCCTCCATCTTAATTTTTTCCTAATTTACTGCTTTCTGCACTTGTTTTTAGTCATTATTTTAATTTAATTGCATTTATTTAAACTGTGTTTGCTTCAATGTTGCTACACACTCAAGTGTGCTAGCTTGCACTGCATTTGAATTGCTTTTACTGCTGTTTTAGCTGCTTTTCTGTAAAAAAAGTTCTAAGCTTGTTTCCTGCGTTTCCTGTAACTAGTCTAATCCAGATATAGATTTGCTGTATCCAGGACTGTTTGTAAGCTTCTGAGCTCCCCCAAACCTTTCTGTGTTGGAGGGAAGCCTTCTAGCTTATCAGTGGGAGTGGTAAGTAATCTACCACAAGAGGAGTGGTGTCTGGCCCAGAAATTATAGTTTATTGGCCGACTGGGCAGTTTTTCCATCCCTTTCAACTTTCTGGTTTAAATGCCCATGTTTGTGCTTGTTTCCCACCTTTCCTGTAACTAGTCTAGTCTAGATACAGATTTGCTATATCCAGGACTGTTTGTAAGCTTCTGAGCCTACACGACTTTCTGTGTTGGAGGGAAACCTTCTAGCTTATCAGTGGGAGTGGTAAGCACTGGGTAGCCTATCTACCACAAGAGGAGTGGTTTCTGGCCCAGAAATTGTAGTTTATTGGCTGTTTGGGCAGTTTTTCCATCCCTTTCAACTTTCTGGTTTAAAAGCCTGTGTCTGCATGGGTTTGCGCTTGTTTCAGCTTCATGCTGCAGTGCCCAGCTGAGGTTAACTATTACTGGTGCCAGAAAGACTGCTCTTCAGTTTTTCCCCTTAGATCTTGCTAGCTCTTTCTCTCTTGCACTTCAAATAGCCTAATCACTTTGCACTTCAACAGGTTTTTGTAGCAATTATTGTAGCACACCTAAGTGCCATCAGTACTAGTCATTTTTCAAGGAAATAGCTCCAGTATTTAGTAGTAAAGACAACTCCTCCTGGCATGATTAAAGGGCAGTCCCTTTGCTTTCTCCTATTTACCTGGTGCCCTTGGGCATTCTACGGCAGTGTAGCAACTGCCTCATGTACACAGACAACCATCTCCTGTTACCTCCCAACCCTCAGACTTGTGAGAGATGCACATATCACCAAATTGGAAGCTATGCACTCTCTAGCCAAGACCAGACTAGCTGGTCAAGAGGATAAGGTCAACACCTGCACCACACCACATGGAACTCATAGACCACCAGAACACCCATTATCACAGCTCTCACATAAAAACACAAACCACGCACCCACCTTCACAGAGGCTCTCAACAGAAATTTACCCAAACAGCAGAGACCTCCAAGACAGAAATGCACTCCACCACCACAACACAGCACAAACCACAGGGTACATATCTCACCTCCAGAGTGGGCCTCTCAAACCTAAGCCCCTAAGGCTAAATACCTTGCCCAATACACTAATCATATGTGACTCAATAGTGAGGCACGCAGATGTTCCACTCACTAGGTTGAATAGGGAGAAGGTAACAGTCAGCGTTCTATCTGGAGCCAGAATCCGACACATAGCATACACAGTCTGGTCACTCCACAAGTACAAGTGTGGCTCTGTTATTGTCCATGTGAGTGTGAATGACCTGAGACACACCTCCCTGGACTACATGAAAAGAGACATAGTGGAGCTCTCAGATTATGTGGCCCAGACAGGTATGATACTAGCCCTGAGTGGTATCCTACCGTCATCCAGAATGATACCGCAGTAAAACAAAAAATGATTGACTTCAACTATTGGCTAAGTTTCTGGTGTCATTCTAAGGGGATTCAGTATCTGTCTGCTTGGGATGACATGATTGGGAGACCCCAATGCTTTGCCAGAGATGGCCTGTATCTGTCACCCCTGGGTTTCCAGGTACTGGCTAAGGCTTTTGCCACCCCTATAGTGCCTTTTTTAGGCGGTGTTCCAAAGACCAAATTACCACCATAACAGTTATAAATAAATGCAATCTGAGGGTCATGCTGCTCAATGCTAGAAGTGCAAATCTCAAGATGCACTCACTCAAAGAACTCCTCAAAATGGAGAACATCAACATTTGCGCTGTAATGGAGACCTGGTTTAAAGTGGCAGAAAGCACCCCTGCGCTACCAGGCTATAACACATTCCAAAGCTTTCGGCACTGAAAAATGGACCAAAGCTCCAAAGGCGGTGCTATCTCCATATTCATAAAAGATATGCACACCTCCAGACTAGTAACCCATCATAACGCATCTGAGATACTTTAGGTACAACTAACATTGGGTAAGATGGCGATCCATGTTATAGCCTGCTATAGGTCTCCAACCATTTCCCTAGACTCTCACTCCACATTCATAAGCACCATGGAATCTATCAAGGTCCAACCCAACACTCTCTTACTAGGAGACTTCAACTACCCCTCCATCAACTGGGAAAACTACTCAAGCACCAATACACTGCCCCAACGCTTCCTGGAATTCATCAATTCAAATACTCTGGACCAGCTTATTCTGACCCCCACTAGAGGAAGCAACATCCTTGACCTGGTTATACTAACATGGGTGAACATTGCTCTACAGCAATAGTCAATCACTCCCTAGTCAGATCCGACCATAAACTAATCACCATGGAAATCAACATCTCACCCACACCCCCCGCAAAGGTAACCACCTTGAAAAACCTCTCCAAAGCTGACTTAGAGCTGGCTAACTTCATGGCACTCATGCCATTGGAAAATAGTTGCATGACTGCCAAATCATACACCAATGCACTGTACAAATGTACATAAATACATGGAACTAGCTATACCCAACAGAACCAAGACGCTCTCCTCCAACAAAAGGAAGCCAATGTGGTGATCCCCTGCCATTAATAAACTCTACAACAGAAGTAAGAAACTGTTGCAGAAAAAGGTGAAATCCCAAGACTGGAAAAACTCCCTTATTAACTTCAACAAAAAGGTGAAATCCCTTATCAAATCCTCTAAAGCCAGCTATGAAGGCAAAATTGTGGCAGACACTAACAACAATCACAAAGCCTTCTATAGCTATATCAAGAACCTCCATGGCAATATTCAGATTTGCTCTGAGTTACTGCACAATGGTACCTCCTATACTGAGCCAACAAATATTGCCATCAGACTGACTGACAGATTCAGTGTCAACTTTTCCTCCCCCCAAGGACTAATCACAATACCAGAAGAATGCCAGGCACCCAGCAGTACTGCAGTACAGGTTAAAGATGCATTGTCCAAGGCCAAGAATACAGCATCCATGGGAACCAATAATATCAATGGCTGTGTTCTACATGAACTACAAAGTGAACTGGCACCACATCTATGTGCCCTGTTCAGTCACAGCTTCACCTCAGACTTTGTCCCTTCTGAATGGCGCACTGCTACAGTCATCCTTCTCCATAAAGGGGGAGCAACTACATACGCTGGGAATTATCACCCCAGTAGCCTGACGAGTTTGATATGTAAAGCTATGGAGTGCATCATCATGGACCTGATTAACAAAGACATAGGAAATCTCTAAACTCTAGACCCCACAAAATTTGGCTTTGTGAAAAGGAGATCATGCCTGCTGATCCTGTTTGACTTCTTTGAGTCAGTCACCAGGGCTGTGGATGAAGGTAAGGTAGTGCATACAGCCTACCTCGATCTGGCCAAGGCCTTTGATACCATTTCTCACTCAGGAATTATTGATAAACTCAACAAACTAGGCACCATCCCCTATATCACTAGGTGGGTTGCAAATTGGCTCACAGATAGAGCACAGAGTATGAAAGTAGCAGACTCCAAGACAGACTGCCGACCAGTCATGAATGGAGTCCCACAGGCATTGGTGCAGGGTCCTTTCCTGTTCGGCATCTACTTTTCAACACAAAGAGCCTCTGGCTGACCAAGTTCACAGACAACTGCAAGCTGTTAGCCATTATTAACTTCCCAAGTGATGCAGACATCTTACAGAAAGGCCTCACTGAGGCCAATGACTGGTGTCAAAACCATAGCTTAAGCTTAATGCCAAAAAATGTGTCGTCATCCCCTTTAGTAAAAACTCAGTTCCCACTAATTACCACATCAATGGGAGTCCACTGAACACTGAAGGCATTATAAGAGATCTGGGGATGCAGGTTAACAGCAACCTCTCCTTTGACCACCACATTGCCACTGTGACCCGAAAGTCCTTCTCTGTGGCACATCTCATTACCAAGGGTTTTGCATCCAGGAAGAAAGAGGTCATCATCTCGCTCTCTAATCTTCCCTCATTAGACCATTCATCATGTATAATGTCCTATTTGGCATGTACCTCACTAGACACCTGCATCAGTTGGAGAGGCCACAGATGTACCTAATGAAGAGGATACTAGGCACATGTCCTTCACAGACAGATTCAAAAGACTCCAGCTATTCTCTGTCTCATATTGCCAACTTAGAGGTGATCTCTGCTTGACTTACACAGCCATGTCTGACCCAGCTCTGTTAGAAATGCTACATCTAAAGAAATCCCAAGCCCTCCACACCACATGCTCCAGAGACCGCAACCTCATTATCACAATCAGCAGAACATGCTGGAAGGACAGGTTCCTCACCCAGAGACTGCCCATGCTCTGCAATAGACTTCCCATACATGTCAAGCAGAGCACCCCACTGAACCTCTTCAAGAGAAATCTTGATGAGTGGATGGGTAATAAAAAGTTCACCCCAAGGATCAATCCATTGGCTCTACTTGATAGAGGCACTGGGAACTAACGTCGGGCAGCACGATGTCAGGGCACTTCCTGGACCAGCTCATTCTTACCCCCACTAGAGGAAGCAATATCCTTGATCTGGTTATTTTTAACATGGACAACCATTGTTCTACACCAATAGTCAATTCCTCCCTGTTTGGATCCAACCACAGACTAATCACTATGGAAATACACATTTCACCCACACCACCCTCAAAGGTAACCACCATGAAAAACTCCTCCAAATCTGACTTTGGGCTTCTAATAAAAGAAGTGGCTAAACTTCACAGCACCCATGTCAATTGAAAATAGATGCATGACTGCCAAATCATTCACCAATGCACTGTACAAACGTGCATAAATGCATGGAACTCGTCATACCCAATAGAACCAAGATACCCTCCTCCAAAAAAAGGAAGCCAATCTGGTGGTCCCCAGCCATTAATAAACTGTACAATAGAAGGAAGAAACTGTTGCAGAAAAAGGTGAAGTCCCAAGACTGGAAAAACTCCCTTATTAGCCTCAACAAAACGTTGAGATCCCTCATCAAAACCTCTAAAGCCAGCTTTAATGGCAGAATTCTGGCAGACACTAAAAACAACCACAAAACATCTATATCTATATCAAGAATCTCCATGGCAGTACCCAGGTTTGATCTGAGTTACTGCACAATGGTACCTCCTATACTGAGCCAACCGATATTGCCAACATACTGGCCGACAGATTCAGTGCCAACTTTACCCATCTCCCCCCAAAGGACCAATTGCAATACCGGAGGAATCTTGATGAGTGGATGGGAAACAGAAATTCACCCTGGGGATCACTTGAATGGCTTTACTTGATAGAGGCACTGGGAACTAATGTCAGGCAGCACGATGCCAGGGCACTTCTATGGGCTAGGCTTGTAAAGGCTCCAGGGCTTTTAGCCTAGTACACACCTATGAAACTATGACAGTGTATTATCACACTTAAGCCATGGTGCATGTAATAAATACTGTGATATATATTGTGTAAGATTAGATAGGTAGGGGTTCTAATCTTACTCCAGGCTACTTGGTGTGATGGTATGTCCAGATGGTATAAATATGATCACCTTGGTAACTTAAAAATAAGTAGGGTCTCACAGTATTTTATTTGTAGTGTGTGATGTGACCCCGTCAAAGGACTGACCACAACAAGGCCTGCTGATGTCATCAAGCATAATATGTCCTGAACTGATAGTACTAGCAGACATGAAGTGTGTTGTGGGCATCACATAATGTGATCTGTAGTGTGTGCCATTACATAGGTAAATGTTCTCATCTACACACAGCCAACTTGCACTATGTGTGTGCATTGGTGCATCCTGTACACAGTGATTGGAAGGCGTGCTAGCCTCAATGTAGCCATGTTTGTGTGTGAGTCTCCTAGAGCATTTTAAATCATGTCATGGAACCATAGGATGTTTGAACTTCACTATCATAATGGCCATACAGCCCTCACAATCATAGGCATCTTTATACCATGTAATTATAATATCAGCACATATTTCCCCACTCCAAGAGGGACACAGGCAGATGCCCTGTGTTGAGATGATGGTCACCCAGTCAATCATACAGATGACATGTGGTGAGGTGCAAGTTTGCTAGACAAATCTCTACCATAAGCATGTAGTAATAACGTCACATATGAGGTTAATGTCCTTACAGTGAGTTATCCATCTACTATGCCTCCTACAGATAGGCAGCATATGCAATCAAACAGGGTGACACATTGCCCCATATATAAGGTACAGATCACCTCTGAGTAGTCTATATGCCACAGGTGACAATGACACTCATTGCAGACAATTCCCATTGAATGCATACTGAAGATGTGAAATGTCCTTGTGAGGGACCATACTGATGTGCGGAATTGCCAGTACCGCTTGGAAAGATACATAACCAAATGGCCATTGCACCAGATATTGGCATGCTGAGGGAAGAGTACTTGGAGGTTATGAGTATGTCATTTACAAGTGACTGTGGTCTCAGCTATGCCATATGATTCTTGCCATACCACTGTAGAGACATGGTGATCTCAGGCACATTAGGTGTAAACCTGTGTGGCCAGGTCTGTGCGCTCATGTCATTCACCCCTGAGTATGTAGATCACATGTTGCAACTGATGTGCTACTTACCAGGTATATAGGTCTAACTAATGGAAATGATACTACATATATATTTGTATGGAGTATATGGCCATTAGTACATCAACAGGCATATGTTCACAATATCTTCTTGCAGGATAGTGACATACCTCAGAGACGCTATGAGTGCTCACAGTTTGCAGGCAACAGTAAACATTATTAACCACACACAGTCAGTAGTCATGTGTATTGTGGTTGAATGGATTCCAAGCAGTAGAGGACCCAGGACTGAACCCTGTTGAGTACTACTGCTTACAGATCAGCTATTGGAGGCAGATGTCCCTATGTTGCATTTGTGTGCCAGTAATGTGCCACTTAGTGACCTCTACAATGACAGTATCATGGATGCCTAAGTGTGGGCTTTGCAAATGTTGCCTGAGTGGGGGATATAGTCAGATAGATTGGCTCAGTCTAGAGGGTTGTATGCCCTGATGTACCATGTACCCTCACCCATGTCCATGGTGACTACCTCGGAAATGTCCACCATGTGTAACAGTCATGATCCCCGTCACACATCCAAACTATGTACAGTCAACTGTGTGTAGAGCACATATATGTGTGCTAATGAGCTCCATGATGATCTCCCGTAGAAGCATACAGATATGGATACTCAGACAAAGAGGTGTATAGTTATGTTGGTCAGTGGATGCACCACCACTGTGCAAGGGTATAACAGTTGTCATTGTCCACTCAGCTGATGTGCAGCAAGTAGTGTTGTTATGACTGCAGGGGTTTCCCAATGGTGTTAGTCATCCTTGTTAGGTCACATGCAGGATGTAGCCTGGAGTGTTATCATGTGCAGTAGATGCTGTGTATCTTCCAGTGAGAGGCCACTTATGAACTGCTCTGTAAATAAGGAAGTTATGGTACATGTTGTAGGAATGTCATGTGTCACATGTGGTGGGGACAAAGGAATGTAGTTGACACAGACAGTGTGGCTGTACAGGTTAGGTATGAGTACAGACCTATCATATGTAGCATCATAACGTATGAGTTCACCAACAACTGGACCTGCCTTTTGAGGTCACACATGTAACTAATTGTGCATTGTGGTTCTCCTTTGTGTGGGTGGCTACTTTGTCACTTACTGTATCTACAGAACATCACAACAACATTATGTGCTTCCTTTAGATGAGGAGGTAGTGCATCCATGTTGGGGGGGCACCCTCAACCTAACAGTCACACAGTACTGTGCACCTGTTATTGTACAGCCTGCTAATGTCAGTTGTCCACAAGTCAGGTTTCCTGAACCATGATGAGCCTGTGTCCCTCCTGTCACATACAGCCAAGTTCATGCAGTTGTAATGCTGCTGACATAATGCATGGGTGTAGAGCTCTGCATACTTGCATCTGAAGGGGAAGGTGCAGTCACACTATGTCAACCATCCCACAGGAGGTAATAAATGGCTGTCTTGACATATATGTCTATATTGCCTGCAAGTGGTGGGTATGTGGCCAGATCCCACCAGGGGGACCTCACATGGGGGGGCTGTACTGGTCACCCATATTGGTAAACACATGATGCACTATGTTGGTTCCCCATGTAGGGATGTCATGGCACTGCTGCAATGTATTGTAGGTAAGGACTTGGACCATCCTTTGGGTAAGTGAGCTGCAGCATGACTAATCAACACAGTGTGTACATATTACACTTCCCTAACATGTTTGCCTGTGCTCTGTACCTTGCATGACTCTCTTCTTTCAACATGCTGGAAGTAACAGCAATACTTACTTGTACAGAGGGCAACTAGCATGTAGTGCCATGATAATAGTTAGCAAGGATACGAGTACTGACACTGTCCTATACCTACTAACAATGAACTAAAAAGACAAGATCATGCCTATCGACTGTACCCGGTGGAGACCATTGACTGTTACACTATGCAATGGATGTTGGACATATGTCTCACTCCACCAACCATGGCCTGGCAAGGTGTATAACAATATTAGATTTTCACATACATAAGCACCAATAAATCTCCAAAATACATCAGCAAACAGGAACACGAACTGGGATGCCACTGTTAGGACACAAAAGCTTCTTTTATTAATTCACGTTCTGGTACCTCGGCTTCTTGCCTTCTGTTGGAACATTTTAACATTACAAACAGTTCATGTTCCTGTTTGCTGATGTATTTTGGAGTATAACAATATTAGGCCAGCAGGCCTAGCTGGAAACTGTGTATGTCATGTACAGAGTGTTATGTCAGCTGGTAGATAGGCAAGTGTCTGACAGTCATATTCTGGGAAGATAGCAATGGGAGATCTAGACTGCAATGAGACCAGTCACCAGTGGAGTTCACCATCCTCCATTATTGTCATACTCCGTCTATCTATTCCCTCTCTACAGTCATGGCCACTGTCAGTGACCTCCGAATGAGCACATTAGCAGGTGATTTCATATTGGGAGCTGTCACAGAATCCTACACAGAACCAACAGTCATCCAGGATGGCCTAAGACACAATCAGTTGTACTCTGAGCCACTGACAAAGACTAATTGCCAACAACTATACAATACTATCCTGTGGGAAATCATCCACCCCTACAAAATACTGTAGTGTCCACACACCGCACACAATTGAGTCATTATACATGGACTTAGGGACATAGAGAGTAATGTAGCCTTTGACTCTCACTAGTCCATAAGATGTGGGGATGCAGTCACTGTTGTACAACCTATACCAACAGGTTTGGGATGTACATCCCAGCCTGTCACTGCTATACTGAATGTAGCAGTCATCACTCCTATCATTGTGTGCAATGCCACCCTTGCTATATCACTACACAGGCATATAATACAACTGTAGCAGCCACACAGCTTCCATGATACACCAATACACAGTGTAGATAATCTGTCCTATGGATTCCGTGTCATAACCGTACATCTGTAGTCTGTCTCCTAAAGGCTTTGGAGAGGATGTGTATGGCTCCATACAGAGAGGTGTCAGATCCCACTCTGTACCTCCCTTGTATCCATGACAGGACTAACACATGTCTTACCTGTTTTACACTCTTACAACATCACTGTGGAATACATAGTACATGCTGGTGAGACAGGTATCTAACACAGACAATATGACAGACATGAAACAGGCCCCCCATGCATGTGAAGCACACATCTGCTGTGACACAGCATATGCAGGTTACAAAATGGGATGCAGAACACACCAGTCATAACTGGTGTTGGCAACTATCTGTATTAGACACAGGATATTTGTAGATGGGTCATCTCTGTCACCACAGCTTGTAGATGTGTCCGTTCCCAAAACCCTGATGACACTTACCAAGGGTAGCAGACCTGTTCACAGATTAGGATTGCATGAGTATGCTGAATGCCACCATTGTCCTTGTTAGCCTGTTATACACATATATACTTATGGAGCCATGCACTTATAGAGCTGTACCTTGCTGAAGAGATATTTCTGCTGTGCTGACATGCCATCCTGTGCTGCTTTATTGCTGGTGTGTATCCATAGTTATTCCAACAGACTCCTGAAACAGAAACAAAAACAGGTCTATTACACACCTGTATACAGCCATTTCAACATCATACAACATAAGGTACACAGAAGTATGTGGCGTACTTGTGACAAATGCCAGCACGCAGTATCTGTCATTAACCACTACATGTGGCATGGCAAAACAACATTGCATTACACAAGTGTGTGTTGACTAATGTAGTCACCCTGTGCGTCAGAGACATAGATTCATTTCCTGCATCAATGGGGAGGATGATAGGGATGTGGAACAGGTATCATCACTTGTACAAGCTGTTGTGTGGGGGAGCATGAGGCCTAGGCTGATCCAAATGGTTGATAGCATGTGTGTGAGTCAGAAAGGGAAGCAGGTGAGATGGACCATGGAAAGGTGTTATGTGTGTCTGTAGGTGACCTGCATCTGACAGTGGTGAGTGTGTGCATGTACACAGTCAAGTTCACTGCTAGCCCTACATATGTGTTGGACAGCTTTGGACCGTACATGGTAGAGTTGACAGCTCACTGCCTCTGGCCCCAAACATGGTAACTGGCTCTGCCAGGAGTTGCACTGGGACCTCCATGCCCATGTTCAGAAGTGGTGCTTGTACCTGACAGTGACTACTGTCTGCTCAGACTATGTCCCTTATGGGAATACCCAGGACCACAAGCCCATGGCCTGCCACATGGTGGTGTGGACAGCACACTCCCCTCTGTAGCACTGGATGTACTGCCACTATGGGAGTGTGATTGTGCATGACCACGTGGACTCTCAGCAGATGGGGTTGCTGACCTACATACATGAGGCCAATGCTCAACTCCAACCACATGTTCTAGCACAGACATGTGCAGTCCAAGACAGGCACTGTCTCAGCCCACCTTCTGTCCACTACATCAGTCAACCAATCCAGGGTGTCCCCAATGCAGCAGAGGCAGTCACAGATATTGGCCTGTGCTGCATTCATAACCCTAAACATAAATCTGGTGTTCCATTCAGAATATGCCTGTGCCTCCATGATGGCCCAAAACATGTGCCGAGTGACCCATGATGTAACACCTGCAACAGGCAGTGGATGGACAGCAGGCCTCCTACAGGCATTCCTGTCAATCCACCTGTGTGGGACCTCACCAGCTCTCTGGCTATGGCCAGTGTCTACACTCACTGGAGCCACAGTTGCCACACTTTCTTGTTCAATGGACCCATGCTATGACTGTCTAATATCTGTGGCCATGGGGACTGAGTATGTGTGGGCATACTGACTATGTGTGGTGACAATGGAGGCAGAAGAGGGATGTCTACCTCCGGGACAGATTCAGCCCCCAACACCCCCACCTGTGCCTCACTGTGGCTACCATCATCATCAGAGTGAGAAGATACACTGATCTCAGAGGGGATAGGGACAGAGACCCACCCCCAGGTCACCTGTGGTGTATGAAAATCCACTAGTACTCAAAATAACAAAGACCCACAACTGGATTAGCAGTGAAACATTTGTCTTCTCCACTTTCGTCCAAAATAGACTTCCTCAGAACAAAATGCACATTCAACTCAATACCTTTATAACAATCACTTCAAGTAAATCAAGTAAAATTGACCAGTAAAATTTACCTTTTAATTAATCAATAGGAAACTATACTTGATAAAACAACACATAAAAACCCAATACACCACATTTCACTGCCTAATTTATTTTCCTTTCAACCTTTTGTTTTTTAAAAGACATTTTAGAGTAATTTCCTCATTTAAACTAGAAGGCTTATCTGCTCTTAACTGTCACTGCCAAAGTGTTTCATTTTGTTCAGCTGCACTCCTGTGATTACCCCCTCTAAGATCCTTAGGTATCTGTTCCAGACTAGAAAATAAAACATTCTACTCTGTTTACAATCAAATTTATGTTTATATACTTCAGCAATATATACCAATCTATCAAAAAATAACCTTACCAAACTCTCCACTAGTTACAATAACATAGCCAGATTTGCCACTGGCACCACCTTTAGAACTCACCACTGTCTTAACCTAAACTAGGATGGCTAGAACTGCAGAACCAACTACTTTATCAACAAATTGTTATCACCCAAAAAATCCTTTACCACACTAAAAATACCCCTATCCTCACTAACCTGATCTCACCCTACAAAAATCTTGCTATACTACGCTCAGCTAATAAGCCTCTAGTTTCCACTACTAAATCAAATAACAAGTCTGGAGACTCACTTTTCACCAACACAGTAGTTAAAATCTGAAATCAGCTTCCTACTGAACTTTCTTCCCTTGCTTCCACTATTCTTTTTAAAAAGCATCTGAAAGAATATCTTACAACTCACTGGCTGTGTCCCTGCTCTAACACAGACTGATATTTACACCTCCAACTCTCTCTATACTTCTCTACTCTTCTGTTTTACCTCACCTTTCTGTAGTACTAAAAAAAAAATGTATGTTTTTGGTTCTCTGTATTTAATCTTAGCTTTAAACTACTAAGTTACTCTGTAAAACTTTTGTTCTCAGCTATGTAGCTAATGTGTTGTTATTTACTTGGCTATTTACTATATATTGTATACATTTTTTTTGTCACTGCTGATGGTTGGAGCTTTTCTCCCCGGGCCTCTACTGAAAATGGACATATATCCAGTTAGACTAGACCGGTCAACAAATGTAAAATAAAATAAATGAATAAATAAATAAATATACAGCATTATTCTTGCCCTTAACTTTAACAGAATATAAATGTTCCTTAATAAAACAGTGTCATGCTTACCAGAAGCAGGACCACAGCCTTGGCCAATATCTGACAGACCTGTGAAAAGGGTGATGTCAGTACCAACAACAAGGTAATACATCCATATATCTCACATTTACAGTAGCTACTGTGCTACTTCTTGTACTGGTCACATTCTGAGTATGAGAATACAATTGAGGTTAAATCCTCCCACCAAAGAACAAAGACCTGACACACAGGTAAAAATATATACAGCCTGACACATTGACTGCTACAGTAATACAGTGCTGATAACAGTAAGCCTACCTGAATGCTCCTCTGCTGTGGAAACTGTGGCACCCACCTCCACAATGTATGGTGTGATGGATGCTTGGGAGTTGTCATGTGTGCCTAGGTTCACCAGGAATTCCTCAGTGGCGAAAGTGGTCATTCCGCTGCAGGCCCTCCACCGGGGATAGCATGATCCCTGGCTAAATCATCATGCATCATTGATCATGTCCATTGTATGGTGTCAAATCTGCTCATATGTCCTGCTCTGATAGCCAGTGCCATTCACATCACAAACAATGTCGGCCAACAATGTATCCTGCTGTTCCAAGTTTTACTTCTCCCTGGACAGTAGGATGTGATGATATTGCCTTAGTCCTTCCAGTATAATTCCATTTTCCACATCAGAGAAGGATGCATGGCATTTAGGGTATATGATTCCTGAAAGACAACAAAAGGGGAACAAATTACAGGATCACATACATGGAAGTACACTATGTAGAGATACAGCAAAGACAAAATGACTGGCACTATCCACTGCTTGCTCACACATGTCAAACTCCACAGTGTGCAAACATACTAAGTGCGTGGATGTAACTGAGATAGTAGGAACAGTCAGGTATTCTCATGTGTGCCATGACAGATATGCTGTATGATCATACACCCAACACTCAAGTTTACTGTGGTGTGTCCCCTACGGGCAAACACATGATAATATGTCATAAGAACAGTGCCACACAAATAGCAGTAAACTATTACAACCACTATAAAGGGATTGTCCAACAAGACCATTGTGCCACAATGACAAATGACAGTGCACCCTTGATGTATTGTACATCATGTGTAGGTGTAAGAATGAAGGAGATCAATGACATGTCATTATCACAGGTCTAAGACAGGCTTAATGCTGTAATCCCTATTTTCTGTAAGTCTGTTCACCCATCTGCATTCTATTGTACACAAAATCGGTTACATACCTGATGGAGTGCAGTACTACTCTGCTGATATGTAGTGGGGTCTAGGACTCTTGAACGAATGCACTTTTTACCAAATCATGAATGGGCGGGCATACTTATGCAAAAATGCTTTTCACCGAAGCAGCATTTTCGCATAAGTATGCCTGTTGTGCCAGTCGTACTATGGTGCAGATAAGATTTTCCCCACTGTAGTGCGATCTTGGAGTAAGAATATTGAAGAGGGGGTGTGTGTGAGAGGTCCAGCTCCCCACATGGGGGGTGCAGGGTGGCATGCCCCCCTGTGTAAAAGTAGATTTAATGTTTTTTTTTTTTTAACATACTTCAGCGAAAGTGCTTTTTCGGTGAAAGTGCTTTCATTAAAGTGTGTTCAGTGATAGTGGATTCAGACTGTTGAACTTTCGTTCAACAGTCCTAGATCCATGTGGTGATAGTAAAGTTTTCATAAAGGTGTGCTCTATATGAGGAAAATCTCATACAGAATCGTTCCCCATAATTAGCTGTTTGCCCTTTAAACATGCTTGTCATCAGCAGGTGATTGCCTCTAAACCAGTCTGTGGGTCTGAAATACTGCTTGCAGCCAATGCAGCTGATTTGCACTGTCATAAGCCAATGACATGCGACCACTGTACAATGTATAAGGCCTTCATGTAGATTAGGGCCCTTTTCTGATATATTGTGCTGGACATTACTGGGGTGAGGAGACTACATCTTCACAGAGTGTAAGTCTGTAGCAGACACCTTTACATAGAGATGTGTGCTACAGGTTGCAGCTGCTGCTGTAGGTAATAGACATAGGCAGAAAGTATGAACATGTCAGAGGACAACAAGCTATAGGAGTAACTGTGGGAGCTGTGTCAGCCTTGTTGTAGAGGCAGGCCCAGAGTCGGTGACCATTTACACTCCAATTAAGGCATGTGTTTAAGGTAAGTATATTAGGCAACAGTATCACTAACAGAGTGCTAGGCAACATGTTTGCTGTGTCCTTGAGTAAGATGGGGTATAAATATAACAATATTTCCGCCATTTTGGTAACTGCCAGGCCATGTGTTAGAGTCTGGTAGTAATTTGCAGCATGTATAAGAGCAGGCCTTGTTACAAGCAGGGATTTCTAATGTGTATGTTATCTGTGCAGCTGTGATAATCTGCACAGTGACTTTGGAAGGATTGTGTGGTACACTCTGATATTACTGGCCTCATTTGCAGTACCTGTAGTGACATTCTCTGTGAATGCATATTAATGTATGATGTGACACTTTAAGCACATATAGTTTTGCTATAAGGTGTTCCTACCTGCAGGCCTGTGACTTCCATCAGTGAAAAGCAGACATGTCATTTGAAATGCATTGTGTGGATAAACAGTGCATGACTCAGTCATTAATTGCTCTTTTCACAATACTGTACCTTCACTCCTACACACCACTGGATTTGAATCCAGGACTGTGTGTGCCAAAATGTAGTGCTTGCACGACAATTAACAGACTAAGCTACTGAGTCACTGCTACAGTAGGTGTGTTTGCAATATATATGTACACACATACAGGCTGTAACATACATTTTCTGCATCCGTCAATTTGCTTGACTTTATATAAATGTATGTGTGCACCAGGGTCCTAGTTGAACATGTATTTTGCCATTAATGCCTTAGCAGGTGTCTTTCTACATGTTGCTGCTCAATGGCACATTACCTGCTATCACAGGCCTCACTTACATCCATTATTATGTCTTTGGCTTTCTAGTGGTGTACTATTGCACCTGAGTCCAAGGTACACTCCCATTGTTTCCATTACATTTTAATCAAGTTTAGGTGGTGCAGCGCTTTGCTGAAACAAGCTTAATGACTGTAACTGGTAATTACTATGTTTTGTTTAAACCAGTTTTTTTAATTAAGAGTTGTGTGGCATGGCAGATTAATGCAGTAATCTACAGTTGCAATGGTCTTGGGTTTGAAATACGGGAGAGGTGTGCATTTTGTAAGTGTGTATTACAAGTTTAAAAACAGATATAGTCAATTCAACTCTATTTAACTCAGTTTAGCGAAGCTGTGTGAAGAGGTTGTGCAGCAATGTGCTACAAAATATAAAGAAAAGAAAAATGTAGACATAAAAAATGGTGAAATGGGGTAAAAACAGGGGAAAAAAACATAGTGAAAGGCAGGTATAGATGTGCAGGAAGGGTGAAGGAAAGAACCATAGCTATCCATTTCATGTACAGCGACAACTGTGCACTTTGACAGAATTTGTACATGATTTTGAACTTTCAACCCCAGAGAGAGGGGTGAGGACAACATAACTGCATTGTCAGGCCAATTGGACCAAATTACGTTTGCCCAGTGGACACATATGTGAAATGGAGAGCTATGCATGGATGATATTATTTTGGGAGGGGCAGGTGCCCATTTTTTGTTTTTTTAAGGTGAGAGTGGAATGTTGGGGAAGGGACATAGGTACATGTGGGGAAGTATGTAGGGTAGGTGAGAATACCTTTAAAGACAGACAAGACAGACAATACAGCAGACAGGACCAGTGAAACATGATGGGGGTAAACACCTTGAATAGGGAGGGTGTTGTGGAATCCAAGTCCCATATGCCTCCAGAAGGCAGCAGCGTGCCTCACATCCCTAACCATGAGACTGTCAGCACTGTTCCTTCACTGCCCAGGGGTGGCAGTGCTGGATGATGGGCACCAGGATGAGGCTTCCCCACCAGGTTGGCCAGCATGCTCTCAATCTGGTGCAGGTGGTGGTCAAACCCATGGTAGACTGTCCTGCACACCAAGATCAGCAACTCATCCCATGTGACAACTCCCCCTCCACCACCACTCCCAGTGGGGGGGTGGGCCCTGTCCCATGGGGTGGTACTACCTGACGCTGCAGGTAGTGCAGGGGCAGCAGAGGGGGCACCACCAGTCTGGATCCCAGATGTGCTGGAACCTGGTGCCTGATCAGTTGAGGCAAGGTAGGCAGATCAGCCGGAACCAGCCTACCTTGACGTGCTGTGGTAAATGAGGTAGAGCAAGAAGTTAAGGTTAATAATAACCAAACCATTGTTAGTATTAACAGAATAGAACATAATTTTAATTAATACAAGTGCATATTAATGTATATTATGTGTAACACAACAATAAATAACATACGGTCAGTGTGTTAACAGCATGCCAGTAAGAAGTAAACCATAAGGCCAACAAAACAGTTAGTTTAACAAAATATGTTAATATCAAATCAAAATAAAACTTGACAATAATACATCACATTTTGTTAGTTTAACAAAACATATTAATATTAAATCATAATAGTAAACAACATTAATAAATAAATGAAGATACAGGGTGGGGAGAGAGAGAAACAATCTATTACTGACAATGCAGACTATATCCTTGAAAACACTGATAATAAATATTCTACAGGCGTGCAGTGTCAATTTTGAGTACAGTGACTACAATTCTCCTATAGCTGATGTAGCACATGCATAACTCTCAAGCTGTTAGCATGAGTCAGTATGGGCCGAGCAATAACAAATGCAGGTACACAACTACACAGAACACTTTCACATAATCTGGGCTTCTATAACTACCAACATGTTCTGTATGCATTTTTGGTAATACATTGCATTCCAGGTAATCATTTTTCTGGTAATCCTATGACAGATGCATTAGGCAGTTTTAATTACATCGTTACACTTGAGAGGCATGTCTGTGTACAGTACATAAACTAGACATCCGTCATACCTTAGTTGGCAAGCATAGGAATAGAACCCAGTAGCTGTGACTACAGGGGACATCTGCAAAAATTGTAACATTGGCTGCAGCAGCTTAGTACAGACGTGGAAGGAATGCAGCCATTCTGGGAATATGCAGACAGATGTATTAGGAATCAACAATGCTGCTTAACACTTTATTGGTATTGCTGATAAGTGTTTGTGAAAGTTAGCACAATCATATCTGCTCATAACGTGGGCTACCTCAACCATATACCATTTGTTCCTGGAGTGGGGGCAAAAGAGAGCATTATGTGACTGCATTCATTTTGCATTCTAGAAATATTGCAGTGCTATACTTGACTGCAGTGACAGTAGAACACACATGCATGGCATACAGCCATACTGCATTTATTGAAACAGATTTCTTTAGGAATCAACTATGCTGCTTAACACTTTATTGGTATTGCTGATAAATGTCTGTGAAGCAGGGGTGTTGCCAGAATTTTCTAATTTGCACTCACAGCTCCAAATTGCTGCCCCCCAGTAAGCCACGGGTCTATATTAGAACATTGAAGTTTCAAAACTTTGAATGTTCTAATATCGACCCCTATTCAGTGCAAGCTGAAAATATTGAAGCAACAGAAAACCACATTTTTTTCATAGGGAAAGAATTTGGTTGTCCGTTTCTGTTGCTTTGGTATTTTTAGCACTGTGGTGGAAAGGTACGGGTTGGGTTCAGATAAGTGTGCGATTGAGTGTGGGTTAGGTTAGTTAGGGTTAGGGTGCGGGTTAGGTATTTGTGTGATTGTGTGGACGTTAGGGTTAGGGTGGGTTAGGTGAGTTAGGGTTAGGCCGCGGGTCGGTAAGTGTGCGATTGTGTGGAAGTGAGGGTTAGAGTGCGGTAGGTAAGTTAGGGTTAGGGCATGGGTGAGGTGAGTGTGCAATAGTGACGGACCTTAGGGTTAGGGTTTGGGTTAAGTTAAGTGGATAGTGAGTGGTGTGTGTATAGTTTAGTGTAGGATTAGGTGCAAGATTTTAGGTGTATGTGTGTGGATTGCTGTTTGTTTGGTGTGCTTGTAATGTGTGCATGTGTTTTCGAACAGCAAATTTTTTCCCTAGGAAAAAATTTGCTGTTCTGTATGTTCGATGTTTTCAGCTTTCGCTGAATAGGGGTCAATATTAGAACATTCGAAGTTTTGAAACTTCGATGTACTAATATAGACCTGTAAGCCACACCCTCATCACCATGATGTTTCTCTCCCACCTCCCTTACATACCTGTCCAAGTCATACCCCCATCACATTGCTACTGCCTTCCACTCCACTCTCAGCAAATGTCTGCCAGGCTGATCTTTTACATGTAATACCATGCATTTGATCCAGGTGGAAAATCACATAAAGTATTTCCCCATTTATATTATATGCTAAACTTTACCCCAGCTGTGTTGTACCTAGATGGCTACTTGTGACTTCCTTTTAGTAAAGTGTGACACAGCCCTCACAAATAAGCTGTGGAACATTATCTGAATTTGTTAGAAACACCATCACCTCACATGAAATTATCTATTACCTTAATTTGGAACTCCTGGAGATCTAAATCACCATTAAAAAGTCAGCTATTACTCTGTTGCTAGCCAGAGATCCCTAGCAATGCCTCCCAATGATTGAGAAAAGTACCTTAACACCACTGAGTGGTTAAATATCAAATAAAACACCTTCTTGCTAAGGGGTGCAATCATCCAAACATTGAGTGGCACACCTACACATCTAAAAATGGATATGCTTGGCATTTCCTAGACTTTTAAACACTAATGCAAATTGTAAAAACTACCCATGAAAGTCTCACATACCCTTGACTTGACCATTACCAAACTAGGTCTCACATGTACCTCATTTTACATCTTTTCATCCCTAGTGAAACCTGTTCATAAGTCTTTTAAAGTTTCAGGTGTAGTGGTACCACCACATCACCAAACCACCTTCAGAGACTTCTCCAGCAAACCTCCTTCAGCTTGTACAGACCTAGACAAAAATTCCCAATAATCCATCAAAATGGTCACAGATGAGAGGGCTGCCACATTCACTTCTAATTTGCAGCAATACTGCAACTGTGTAAAAAATTCAGCACCGAACCACCCGAAATATAACTGTAAATTCAGGAAGAAACATCTTTGGTGGAGCTACCTTATTAATAAACTATACAACAAAATGGGGACTATAATGACAAGTTATAAAAACAAAAATCCTTCTCCCCTATCTTCAGACCACAGTGAAACATGCCATATGGAACTTAAGAGCCCAACTAGAAAATGAAAAGCAGAGTTTGAGCTTAAGGTTGCTCTACATACCAAAGGAAATTAAAATCGTTCTTCATTTGTGACAAGAAATTAAGGAATAATATCCAATAATGTACTGGACTCATGTATAGTACTACGCATTCTGCTTTCAAGGATATAGCCAATATGTTAGCTGACAAATTTAGTGATAACTTCCCATACCACTCACAAAGTTGTCCTGCTATCCACGAAGAGTATTGCAAAACAAAATAAATATCCTCACATCTGAACACACACAAAAGTTTTTCTTTATGCAAAATGTTTGTTAATATATTAAAATCCTGACAGCTACTCAAAGTACACATATGTTATCATTCTAACTGTATGGTCAAAGAGACAACATGGGCAGACAAAAAAAAAAAAAACAAGCATCAAAAAGTACAACATAGGCTTGCTATTTTACAGGATCAGTTATAACTTCTCCATTGGCAGTACAGTGTCAGGAATCAAAAATATGTTAAATGCTATTTATGTACATAAAACCACTACCAGCAAATTGTCGCTCAGAAATTATTTCCAAGCTAAGTCTCTCACTAATAGAAGTTGGCAAACTGTAGCACAGTGTTATTAAGCTAACTGGCCTTTCCACAGATTGCTCTCTATACTCAAACTGCAAGACTGAATTTATTCCACTTCAGAATCAAAAGGGAATATATTCAAAACGGCTTGAATGACAACAGTCATAAACAAAGAGAGAGCATGAGAGAGACAGAGAAGGATAGGAAATACATCTGTAATCAATGGAAGTTCTGAACAACATCCTGACATTTGAAAAGACACAACGATGTAAAGAATATAGATATAAAGAAATGACAAAATCTAATTATAGCATAAGAAGGTAGCAAAATCCACACATATTATAGAAAAAAGTTAAAAATCTTACATGTAACAGCTGTACATACCTTCTGCATTTAGGAATTATTCTTCGTTCAGCAATCAACTTCCCTCTCACAGCCCAACCCTTCTTCATCACCCTGTTCATGTTAGCACAATTCAAATCAGGGCTGAACAGTTGTGCATAATGCCTCACTCTTACATCTCTCATTTCAATGGCCACTTATTTTTTTTCAGTCAATGTTTATGAAACCTTCATCTAGTTATACTGTGAAATTCCTATCCCTTATATTCTAGATTTCCGTAATATACCTTCTCATCCTATCTTATGTTACATGTTTTAAACACTAATTACCAAATTGTCAAAATCTAAAGCTCCGAAAAGAGTATGAGAAGGCAAACAAAAAATAAAAAATTGGGAGGACAGACACTAGCAAGAAAGTCAATCCAGCAGCTGGTCCAGAACATTAAAATAATTATTTGGAGAAGAAAGAAGCATAAGCCCTTTAAACCCAGCACACAGTCTGAATGTGGCACAGGCAAAAAAAATAAAAAACAAAGGATTCAGCCAGCAGCAGCATACCTCTCAACTTTTTCACTAAAGAATTCTGCACAATGTTAAAAACAACAGGGGAACTCAAACTTGGGACATTTTTTTAAATATTACTGTACTTCACTTAAAAAGTAATAAGGATGACAGGTTTTATATAAACATTTTCTAAACAATATTAATGAAACCAAAAGGAGCAACTAGGCTGATGCAGAGTCACAAGTAGAAATGAAAGGCAAAATCCTCAGGTTAAAATCCAAATGAAAGGCAAAAATATCAGGTAAAATCCAACTTTTAAAAGTAGCAGAGATGTCAGAAATGGTCAGTTATAAAATAATAATGACTCATTCATTTGAGCAGCAATAGACCATGTAACAAAGACCTTCAAGTACATAGGCTACAATTCTGATACAGTTTAAAGATGTTGGTATAGAAAGCATGCTTACCAGCTGTCATGCCTGTATTCTTCTGAACTTAAACAAGCAGATATATGCACATATAAACATGCTAAGATGTATAAAATGACAAAGCAAACCCCCAAAAACAGGAAGTCACTTCATGTTTTTGTTTTTTGCCACCTTCAACATTTGAATATAAAAACATATGAAACATATATATATAAAAACTCTCCATGAACACTCAAGATGCTCTAATAAATATGTATATATAAATATATATATCAAAAGAAATCTATTTCAAGGGGTAAAAACATATATGATAATAAATCTGTACATACCACACTCATAGCACAACCTGCCAATGTGCCCAGCATGGGAATCGACATTGCGAGCCCTCTCAGCTGCAGTTGATGGGTGAGAAGCACACCATTATGCATACCAGTTTAGCAGATATTCAGCTTGCATATTGGTAAAAAAGTGAAAAACATACTTACATATTTGAGGGGCATTCCCAGCTCTGGCTTCTTGGACCCAGGTGACCAAGATTCTCTTTCTCCTCTTCAGGTCACCATAATGGTGACTACACTGCTCACCTGTACAGAAGATACCAGTAACACTAGTGAGTTTGCTGGCCAAGTGGTCCCAGACCTCTGCCTTACATTCTGAGCCCTGGAAACTGCCCTGCAGCAGCCTGGATTCATGATTTTTTTTAGGAGGAGCCCAGCTAAGACCCTGGACTCCTGAACACCCTATTTCTGCACCTGAAAGCATGCACCTTCACCAGCACTACCTGCTGTATCACCAGTTGATCAGACTCCAAATACTGTTGCAGAATTCCCACCTATTGCGCCTAATATAGACTTTTTTCCCACCTTTACACATCATTGAGCAACATTCCAAAAAGCACTGTGTTGCTTAGCAGTGCACAAACTAGCCAAGTGCAGCTAAGCAGTGTAGAAACTCGCACAACCGAGGTTCTAGCTAAGCTTAGTACCGTGCAAACAAAAGTAGCCATTAGCATGTTTAAGCAGTGTTCAGCACAGTGCAGCAGTGCCATATTTCTTAAATTTGTTTTTAAAATTAAACATGTAAAATAAATTAAATTACAGACATCATATCACTGCTACAGACTTGAACACAGGACCTACTAAGCATTAGGCTGTCTCTTACCCATTTAGCTACTTGGATATTATGAAACCTAGTATACCTTCACATATACTACTGGGCTACCTGCTAGCTTTGATAAGCACTGTGGTGTCCCATGTAAATGCACTTATATAGACCCAGATATAAATAATTATTTACATCAAGTTTCTATTTTTAGATGTCTAGCAACTGTCGGCTATGTATGTATGAGTACCTCTCCGCTCTGCATTGCTCCTCGCAAAACAATTACAAAAAAAAAAAATTAAAAGAAGAAAAACTCATAATTATGATAATTATTGACTTCTGTTTTTTTTTTAGATGCATGGCAGGTGTCAGCTGTGTATATGTGAGCACACCTTGGCATTGCTGCTCTCTGCATTGCACAAACATACAAAAGCATAAAAAAATTAAATTAAAATATTGCACATTTGAACCAATTCACAGCAATACAACAGTAGCAGGGAGCAGTACAGGGTCCCTTGCCCTGTACACATCCACAACCACTGGTATCCTCTATACTTCTCCCTACACCATTTCAATATCCCTGTATCTCCTTCGGCAGTGTACCATCATTAATATGCAGAACGTGCTGCCGCAGGGGGCCATGGCCATATACATGGATACATTCCATGTAGGCTCTACATGGTGCCGACATGGATTTTATTAAATCCTGGGGCTATATCTATTTGACAATACATACAGATAGATATGTATGTATGTAACTGAGAGATAGTGATAGACGCATATGTATAAATATATGTATGTATGTATAGACATATGTATACATGACAAGTCATTTTGATCACAGGGCAACAGGATTGCACTTAGTTTACTCAAGTGTACGGGCATGCCCAGTGGGACTGTCAGTACTTATAAAGTGACTCCAAGTCACACTTACATGCACTCCAGTACTGGATGTTGTGTGGTTACAGACACTGACATCTCCCCCTCTTTCTGCAGTACTGCACTTCACTCATAATGTCCAGGGTATTCTTCAGCTGTCTGATGTATTAATATGTGACAGGGGTTCATAATGTTACACCACACACAGACTGACAGTCTGTGAAAACACCAATATACCTCACATGCAAAAGATGTGGATATTTCCAGATTTGAAACATCAACAGCATCACCTACGCTAACTTGCCTAGCCCACTGAGTCACCAAAGCCATCAGCCAGAGAGTAGTCATTCATTACACAATCAACAGCATACATATGTACATTGGTATTCCTGCATTAAGTGAGACATACAATGTGTGATCGGTTTCTATGTGAGTGCCATGAGATCACCTGGACTGCTGATAACCATTGATGACCTACTGTTAAAGTGGTTATATAGGGAAACTGCTGTGTTGTGTGTGGGAGAACAATAGCACATGTTCTTCTGGGATACACAGGAATCCAAATATCATGTGACCCCCACTGTTTAACATCTGTCTTGAGTGACATAGTGCGTATTCCAACCATGAGCCCTATTGAATATTAAGGAACACATATTAGTGGATTGGGTAACTGTAGTCCAATGTGGATGTTACCTGTGTCCAAGTAGCCTACTATCTTTCCTTGCATAAATGCAGCAGCTCCATACATACAATACCATATTATAGTAACTCTTACGAGTAGTGTCTAGGTTAGTGACTTACCTTGTGAATGCAGCAGGTGACAGAACTGTAGTTCAGGGATGACTCTGTCTAATGCAAGACGTGCACAGCCAATAAATGGATAGGTACAGGTTGTGTGGGTTGCCTGGCATCAATTTTACTACATGTATGTAAGTAGGAGTAAGGTGTCAGTCCCTAGCACCCTAGGTTGTCAGTGAATGTGCTATGTGTTGTCTCTCAGCCAAAGCCAGGGTGTACTGGGCACACTTATGTCTGCCTACAGGGACATCATCAGATGGTTCCTCCTCCGAGTCCTCCTGTGACTGTGACTGTGTCTGTGGTAACCTAAGCAGTGGTGGGGGCTGTGTATCCCTTCCCTTTGCTGATCCTCCTGCAGCTGTTTCTGCAGGATCATATTGTGTAGCATAGCACATACTGTGAACATAGGTACACAATGCACATGTGGCTGGAGAGTACTGCAGGGCTCTAAGGATATATCGAGGCACCAGAACCATGACTTTAGAAGCCCAAACACACAATCTATGATGTTCCTAGTTTGTGCATGTGCCTCATTATTGTGTTCTTTGGTGGGTGGGTGTGCATTTCTGATGGACGTCATCATCCATGTTTCCAGGGCGTAGGCAGCATCCCCCAGTAAATGGCCATGTGGGATGTCCACCCTAGCAAACATCTGGTACATCTGTGATTAGTGCAGACATGGGAGTCATGATAACTGCCAAGGCTGCCAGCACACACATTCTTGATAATACCCTGGGCATTGCACACAACTTGGCATTTGATGGAGTGGTACCCCTTGTGGTTGGTGTAGATTCTACCTTCCTCATTGAGTGGTGCTTTGATGTGTACATGTGTGCAGTCTATGGCACCCAGCAATTCAGGGTAGTATGCTAGATGGTGGAAGAGATGCTTATTGCTGGCCCTCTCCTCAGGGGTGCAGGGTAAATATATGTGCTCACTGGTATGTGTTTGCATGGCAGCCAGGAACTGGTGGAGTATCCTGGATGTGAGACCCTCCCATCATGTTCCCAGTAGGTCTTTGAAAAGTACCTGTAGCTAGTATTCTAAGGGCTACACATTCCTTTGTTTCCTCTGGGATGGGGTTCCCCTCTATTGTCTCAGGGTCTGAGTTGAGGGCAGCAAAGCTCGGTGAGTTCTTGTAGTATGTCCCTGTCCAGCCTGTAGTGCTCTACTATCTCCAGCTTACGTAATCCCTGGAAGGTTACCCTGAGCCTGAAAACTCTTCTTCTTCTCAGTCTAAGCCTATTGTCAACATCAGCACCAGCACTGACCTCAGCCTCTGGCACATACAGATATAGTAGAGCAGCAGCAGCCCCTGTCATTTTGTCAGTTAAAATTCCCAAGTGTCTACTCCAATGGCACAGAGTATGTGGGAAAAATCAGATTGAAGGGTGTATGCATACTTTATAGTGGTGTGCTGCAGATGCAGCCTGTGTGATTGCCTGACTATGATACATTCCACCTGCCAAGTTTATCACTGAAGGTTTTGAATGCCCTAGTGTCAGCGGAACAGGGCTTATTAGTCATTTATAGTTGTTATACTCAACTGGCTTTCCTGGCTATTTCCTTTTTTTTTTTTTTTTTTTTTTTTATTAATTTCTTTCCCTGCTAAGCACTATGGCACAGCATGCAAACCCGTGGCACTAGTATAAACAGTGCTCAGCAGTTTTATCACATGGCATGCTCAGCTGAGCTTAAACCAGCTAAAACACATGTCGTGGGGCTAAACACAGCTTAGCAGCACTGGACATACCAGCCTGCTTAGTTGTGCTTAGCTGAGTGCAAACAGGCGCCGCTAATCTCCAATCTGCTTCAACATAATGTGACATCCCCCCTTTGATGTCAGCTACCTGTTCTACTAACACCAACATGGTTCTGGCCCTACATGGGCTTTATCTTCAGACACACTGGCCCATATTTGCTATTCACTAACCCCAGCTCATTTGCATACAGATCTTTGCATATACCCTGGATACTTTACTACCCCAGGGCCTGCCTCATTAACAACCACTGAAACCTGACATTGTACACTCTGCATGCAGAACAATTTAATGCATTATTTTTGCAAATGTCTTATTTTAAGTTTTTCAACATTTTAATATTTTTCTTTTTGCATAATGGCATTTTTGCCCATTACTATGTGCTGCACAAATGTAATATGTGTATTAAAAAGATGCACTGAGCATAGTTTTGGACTCTTCAATGCCTACATTGCAATATCCAACCTTCTTCTTGGTGTTTTACAGCCCCTGTATAATTTTTACATTTCTGACACAGTTATTTTCCATCTGCATTTCTGAAACCAGCATGACTCCTACACAGGTACCTTTCTGCTTACTAGATCACAAATCACCCTCATTTGCATGGATTTCACCTGCTTATGAGGTGGTTTGCATTCCACGGACACTTCCGTGTCTGCACACTCGTGCACTCCACTCTGCTCTGTTTACTGGATTGCTTGGCTGCTGGTTACCATGTTGGGGCCATGCAACTATGCCTACATGGAAAATCACTCTATGTAGGCTTTTCTGAATTCCCCCTCTATCATCTCTATGTCTGTATGTTTTCTTTTTTATTCTACTTATTCCATTTTTTCCCTTTCTCTCCAAAGTGTGCTGGCTGATATTGCCTTTACCATTGCCCTTATGACCCAGATCATATTTAAACCAGGCCCACAGAACAGCTTATACTAGTCTATTTGTCTAGCTAACAAATGATAAATAAATAAAATCCCTCTTGGAATGGACTACCCAGAGAACAATAAGAAAGCAGCTACAGCAACCATAATGATGGTTTGTATCCTTTGGATGACAGACACCAGAGACAAAACTGACATATTTCCTCTCCACAGTGTTTTCATCAGGCCATACTTTGAGTGACATGCAGTTCCAGAGGCCATAAAGTGAAGGGGATATCAAGCTGCCAGGAGACTAGAGGAAAGTCACCAGAAAAGTACATAGGATGCACAGGAAGGGCTAAGACCACATACTTAAAGAACTGGTGCTCTTCTCACTAGAGACAGGATGAGATGGTGATACATATTATAGTTGCACAAGACCACATCAAGGAGATGTGATTTGTCCATCCAGAATAGAAAGGAGAGAGTGTGTGTGGGGTGGGGAGGGGGAGGCACAACAGAAACTAAATACTCCTTGAACTTCAGAAAGCATTCCTTCACATAATGGTTGTTAGAGAAGGAATCCACAGAACTATGCAAAAGGGTATGGGACTGGAAAATAATGGATGAGGGTCTAACTAAGTACAAAAATGAGGTAGACTTGTTAAATGCATTTAAAGGACAGAATCTTCTTCTGGCTTTTCCTGGTTAGGGGTCGCCACAGCAGATCACATGTCCGCTCATGATTAGCAGTCGAGTTTTACAGTGTTTAGTTGCCAGCCCAACACCCAACCTTCCACAGAAGGCACACGCATGCACTCACACCTAGGGCCAATTTAGAGTGTCCAATCCACCTACAGCATGTCTTTGGGATGTGGGAGGAAATCGGAGCACCCAGAGGAAACCCACACAACTACAGGGAGGACATGCAGACTCCACACAGAAGGCACCCCAGCCAAGGATCAAACCAAGGAACCTCTTGCTGTGAGGTGACAACGCTAATCACTGCACCACCGTAGCCGAGGACAGAATAGCCAGGTTTATTGCCTCATTCTACATCAGAGTAATGTAATTTAATAGAAATACATATGCTTTGGTAAACCGACAGAACTGATCACTGGTGTACATCTCACACTCCAGACCTTCTGGAGGGAGATGAATATTTGGTGGTGTCATCATTTGAGTACCTCGGATTGGAGGAAGTAGACACCTCATGATTGTAGAGGAAATAGCTTGGCAGATTCAATGGCATATATATTCCTACAAATGAATACACGTAAGAATTCAGATGAACAAAACATTACTTATTCATTAAATGCATTTTGGTACACGTATTGTTTTATATAAAAACATCTAAAAGATTAGTAGAACAAAATGTACCATGCCTGTTGCTCAGTAGCTTATGCTAATCCCAACAAAAGTAATCATTTCACACTTACGTAAATGTTCTAAAAAAGTAAGCTAAGTGGAACAGACTGTACACAATGATAACTTAATTTCTTACTCTAACAATATAAAAATATTATTCAGCAGGAATTTACTTGGGAAAGCTCAGAAAAGAGCAGTGTTGTGTGCAGTATATATAAATATATGTATGTGTGCAGTATATATATATATATATATATATATATATATATATATATATATATATATATATATATATATATATTAAGAGAGAGAGTACATATGAAATGGTTACAAAACAAGTACATTGGAAAGTAGTCTTAAAGGAAAAAAGAGCACTTTTATGAGTATAACTGATATAATTGGACTCCTACTAAGCCGAAAACAGAAATTCTGCCTCCTTAGTCTTGAAAAGTGCAGCCTGAAAGTGTTTGTGGTGATAAAATAAAATTTTACACATGCTGTGGTTGAACACAGGAAAAAAAGATTTGTAAAAGTCACACGGAAATAGTGAAAAATTTAAACTTGTATACTGCTGCGTTATTGAGGTGACGTCCTGTTGTCCACACTTAATTTAGAAAGAAGTTCTGAAACACTTGAAAATGCTGCACAGCCCACCATCTTCGAAGAAAACAACATAAATATATTCAAGGGATAGGGAATAATCTTATATAGCTTACGCTACAGGCAGAAAAGAATGGTAGTCATTATGCAACAGAAGAGCCTTAACTCTGTAAAAAGGCAAATGTGGTTTCATTTTACAAGTTTGAAAGACAGAGTGAGGCTGAAGAACTATGTGTGTGTGTGTGTGTGTGTGTGTGTGTGTGTGTGTGTGTGTGTGTGTGTGTGTGTGTGTGTGTGTGTGTGTGTGTGTGTAAGCATGTGCTAGCATACATCGGACTACAAGGAATGGCATGGAATCACTATTAAAGAAACAATTATGGAGTATCTACAAGCAAGTGGGTATAAGGCCTGAGGCACCATGGGTTCACAACAGCAAAGTCAAAACAGATTTTTGATTAATGAATAGCAGCTTTACCTTTACATTAGAAGACTTGCATACTATATACAGTACTAAATCAATTACTAACAACTCTGTAGGTCAGTATCATGTATATGTTTGCATGATCCTCTACTAAATTATGATAGTCTAACAGATAAAGTCAATTAACTTAACATTAGAGAAATATTAGGAGGGAAATAAGCATTGCACAGTTGAATAGCAATAAAAATGTGTAGATACTAGTAATCTTAAAAAGTTTTGGATGCAGCAGTAAAGTCTGCAAGTAGCTTAGAATGTATGGCATTTATGTACCACATATTATCCTGGTGGTTAGTTAAGAATGTTTATCAACACAGGTAATAAGCTAAAGATAGGGGAAGATAGCCAATATCGGTTACAGAAGACCACCATCTCATGTTCCTCTTTCCGTTTCTTAATATCACTGTTTTTTTTTTTTTTTTGTTATACAAAGTTGGTCCATGTGATCCCATCATTAGGCATCATTAACTTCCATTTTGTTTAACCTATCTAAGAAATGCTGTAGTGACCATGCCTGAAGTGATCTGTCCTCATAATCACTAATAGCCTGAAGAAAGTTTTGCAATCATTCTGAACACCCTGCTTACACTCAAAACAGTGAGAAAAAGTAATTTTCTTACAGGCTTCTTCAAATATAAGAACCACACAAGGACATGGCTGTTATAGTTAGGTTCTTACATATAATCTTGCTTTTATAAAACTGAGTAAACTTTGTCCTGCCTGCAGGTGACAGTCATTGCAGACTTACATCCAAAATCAACTAGTAGCTTGAGAAGTAGTAAAACACTGCCACATAAAAACAGTCAGAAGTAAAATGTACAGCTAATGAAGCAGCAACTTTACAGCTTTAAAACCTGCTCCATTCCTCATGCTGACATGCAGCTTTTATTGTTATATGTTTCTTACCACACCCACCTGCCCTCTGTTCTCAAAATGGATGTAAAGAAATTCTGTGTTAAGTAAAAAGAAATTCTATGCAAAAAGTCTGGTAGTTAGCGCAGAGGATTATGACTATGAGATCTTAATAAAATGCCTCCTCTAACCTAGGGTTTTATTCTCTCTACTTCCATGTGCCTATTGTATGACTGTGAACCAGTCACTTAACCAGATATTTCTCCCAGGATGAGTCCTCATGGATCGGTGCTCTCCTCTACTTAACAAATACAAATTAAAGTTTGTATTTACCTTCACTTTACTGCTTATGAGGTGAATTTCTTAACAATCACTTTTCAAACACATAGAATTATGTTTGTTATCAGATACCCAAATATTATCCTTTGTCTTACACTTTACCACCATCACAAGGGGTTGAGGGGTTTTAAATAGACTTCAGTTTGTACTGCTTTACCTTGCTCATGTTAGTGACCAGGTTTTCCCAGCTTATCCAGTCCTAAACTTTATTGTTTACTGTGTTATTACAACTGTTGGGCTTATTTATAGGTTAAAAAAATTCCTAATGCCTCGAAGCATTCTCTGGTTAAGTGGCTTGCTTGAGGTCACACAGTAGGCACATGAAGGCTGAAGGAATCAAATCCTGTATCACAGGAAGTAGTTCATTAACAGCTCATGGTAGCCTTAATCCTCTGAACTTACTGCCAAACATGATAAGTACTATAAGATTATTGAGACATCCATGTTTTTAACTTATAATCTCCTTTTATTAAATGTCTGAGGTGCTTCTGTATTTGGCTGGTTTCCATATATTGGGCATGTTCTTTTCCTCATCCATAATGCTCTTTTAGCCAAAGTCAGTCTCCTTAAATTGCCCACATAGCTAATCAAAATCAAAAGTATATAAAGATAGCAATAGTCAATGCTAGAAGCCTAAACAAAACAGTTGCAGGCCTTACAGACACGCTTAATTCTTTTTTTTACTCATGTAAGTTTTATTTTCAAAGATGTATTAAAACATTCATGAAATATTAGGTATAACACTTAAACAACTATGTACAATATTTACAAGCAGCCTGACACTGATGATGAAATCAAATACATCATAAAGATTGAGCTGATGAAGAAATATATAATTATCAGAGTGAATCTGATGGTACTAGCAATGTTTCTATTAACGATAAGACTTCTCCAAGGGTTGTTTAACAGTGGCCTAGGGTAAATCCTTAGTTCTTTCATTATAATTTCCATCAGTGCTAAACTTTCTAGTAAAGTTATTCTTGAAAACATAGATATACACATAGTTACTGAGCTACTGAAACATGGTTTCAAAACAAAGTTAGCACCCCCACAGTGTGTGATTTCAGTGCATACTAGTCTTTCAGACCTAAAGTGGGACATGACAATGTTGTTAGAGGGGGCCTGTCTGTATTCCCAAGAAGCCATCTCATCTCCAGGCTCTCAAGTCGGTATAATAACCTTGAACAACATCTTATTCTTTTCATGGTAAACAGAACTCCATTCCATGTCATAGCCAACTACTTTACTCCCTTCATGTCACCTACAGCCCATGAGGCATGTCTAAAAAGACTGACATCCTTCCCTGTCAGGCCTAATGTTATTCTCTTGAGTGACTTCAAATAACAACCCATTAACCGTGAAACCTATACCACTTCAAAAAATGCGTACAAAAATTCCTAGAACAACTGGTTTTAGTCGCAAATAGTGGTTAAAAATATTGGACCTGGTCCTTACCAATATCGCTACCATATACACAACAGCTACAGTTACCATGTGTCTGATCAAATATGATTATAGATCAGTAACACTCATTATGAAGGTAAAACCTGATTTTCCACAAAATCCTTCTGAGACCACTCTAAGGCAAACATAATTTAGCTAACAAACAACCTGATGAAATTTAAGCACCTTCCTTACCTTGATGACACTATTTCATACTATGCCACATGTATGGATAATTTCTATGCCCACTACAAATCATGCATCCTGATATCCATCACCATAGGACACAAATAAAATTCCAAATTCAGAAATACACTCCAAGTTTGTACCCCATCATCTAAAGATGAACTTAAAACGATCAGCAAAGAACTCAGAAACAAAAATAAATCTTCCAAAAATAAGTATGAATTGAGAATTGCTACTTTTGTTAAAGGCAACTACAAAACCAC
>NC_056741.1:1616534252-1616536752 GCF_019279795.1 Protopterus annectens
CACACACACACACACACACACACACACACACACACACACACACACACACACACACACACACTCACTTTTGCCAGGACTCAAATTAGAACCCCTACCTATCTAGTTATTGGTAATATAGTTTTATGCA
Organism: Protopterus annectens; assembly: GCF_019279795.1. NCBI lineage: Eukaryota > Metazoa > Chordata > Ceratodontiformes > Protopteridae > Protopterus > Protopterus annectens. The sequence continues at coordinate 1,616,534,380 of NC_056741.1, forward strand.
GTTACCACACACACCACTGGGCTTGTGGGACAAAGAGTGTTACAAGGTACCTGTAAAATGAATAAAATAACCAGCCCTTGTAATGTATGGCAATAAAAGGTGTACTGGGTAAGAAGGGCCTCAAACTACTTTCAACTACATGTTTACACACTCAAACACTTTTATACACACGAATGCACACACACATATGCTAGTACTGAGATCCATAGGTTCATAGATGTGTACTAGGTAAATGGCCTTTACAAGACTAGCCCATAGGATTACCCTGGCATCGTGCCACTTGATGTAACTCCCCAATGTGTCTATCGAGTATAGCCACTGGAGTGATCTCCAGAGTGAGATTTCAATTACCCATCCACTCTTCCAGATTTCTCTTGCAGAGGGCCAGTGAGGTGCTCTGCTTGACATGTATGTGAAGTCTATTCCATAGAGTGGCCAGTCTCTGGGTTATGAATCTGTCCCTCCAGCATGTTCTTTCAATTGTGGAAATGTGGTTGAGGCCTCTTGGGCATGTGGTTTTGACGGATTGAGTTTCTTCAGATGTAGCATGCCTAACAGAGCTGGGTCAGACATGGCTTTGTAAGTCAAGCAGAGATCACCTCTAAGTAGCCAATTTGAGACAGAGAATAGTCGTATTTATTGGCATCTGTCCATATAGGACAAGTGTTTAAGGCCTGGGATCCACTTTGTGAGGTGCTTTTGCAGCTTCTCCAGGTGTTGCAGGTGTCTAGTGAGGCACATGCCAAATGGGCCATTGTACTAAATGATTGGCCTAATGAGGGAAGAGGAGAGGGAGACTATGACCTCTTTCTTCCTGGATGCAACACCCTTAGTATTGAAAGGTGCCACATAGAAGGATTTTCTGACCACAGTGGCACTGAGGTGGTCAACAGAGGTCACTGTCAACCTGTGTTCCCAGTTCTCTTATATCTACATCTGTGTTCAGTGGACTACCAGCAATGTGGTGATTCATGGGAACCAAGTTGTTCCCGAAGAGGATGGTGACATATTTTCTGGCAGTAAGCTTAAGTCCAGGGTTCTGACAACAGTCATAGCTGTCAGTGAGTCCCTTCTACAGGATGTTAACATCACTTGGGGAGGTAATAATAGCACCCAACTTGCAGTCATCTGCAAATATTGTCAGCCAGAGTCCCTTCATGTTGGGCTAGACTTCAAAGACATTAATACCAAAAACAAGGGGCCCCAGGACCAGACCCTGTGGTACTCCACTTGTGACTGGTTGGCAGTCTGACATGGAGTCCTCTGCTTTCACTCTGTAGGTTCTATCTGTGAGCCAGTTTGCAACCCATCTAGTGATATAGGGATTGATGCCTAGCTGAGTGTGTTTGTTTATGATTCCTGAGTGGGGAATGGTATAAAAGGATTAGAAGGCCCACCTATCTTGTTATTTATTCCATACTGCTACATAGTTATTTCACATGGCACATGACTTATAGGGCTGCAGAGTTTCTACAGCTACCTCTACAGTGGATGACAACAGTGGGCCTTGTAAAGTGGATATTGGGATGTGTACTTGGTGCGCCACAACAAAAAACTGCAAAATCCACCCCAGTGGATATGGTTCCCACACACACACACACACACACACACACACACACACACACACACACACATTTGTCAAAACTGAGATTAGAACCACTACCTATCTAGTTACTGCTAATACAGTGTTATGCATTTATTGCATGCGCCACAAAGTTTATAGGATGAATGGTCTCCCACGGTTCTTCTAAGGTGAACAACATCACGAGTGCGTGTAAAGTATGGCAATGGGCATTGTGTTGTGAGAGTGAGGCCTCAAAATGTATCCTTCAAATATACATACTTACACACACACACACACACACACACACACACACACACACACACACACACACACACACACACACACACACACACACACACACACACTCACTTTTGCCAGGACTCAAATTAGAACCCCTACCTATCTAGTTATTGGTAATATAGTTTTATGCAGTTACCACACACACCACTGGGCTTGTAGGACAAAGAGTGTTACAAGGTACCTGTAAAGTGAATAAAATAACCAGCCCTTGTAATGTATGGCAATAAAAGGTGTACTGGGTAAGAAGGGCCTCAAACTACTTTCAACTACATGTTTACACACTCAAACACTTTTATACACTAATGCACACACACATATGCTAGTACTGAGATCCATAGGTTCATAGATGTGTACTAGGTAAATGGCCTTTACAAGACTAGCCCATAGGATTACCCTGGCATCGTGCCACTTGATGTAACTCCCCAATGTGTCTATCGAGTATAGCCACTGGAGTGATCTCCAGAGTGAGATTTCAATTACCCATCCACTCTTCCAGATTTCTCTTGCAG
>NC_056741.1:1616541752-1616579252 GCF_019279795.1 Protopterus annectens
TGTTCTTTCTGTGACAACCTGTCATACCAGGGGTATGGCTGTTGGCCAGTGACATGTTGTCATTGCTGACACAGTAAGGTGGTAGCCTTTATGACCTGCTAGTACACTGACCTTGAGGTACCTGCTGTGCTACTAGGCACCATAACTCTCTACGTATGAGAGCCAGACATCTGGACAATGCCATAAGTAAATGGGTGACAAAGGCCTAAATATAGGGACCATTTTAACTACAGGCCTTACAAACCTAGAAGGGTGATACAATAACAAATGTTGCATTAGCATGTGTTTTCTATAGGGTGTGAGGTCTGAGACACTACAATCCGTCATTATTTTCTGAATTTAGACTTTTGCAGTTTGCCAGTGATTTACCCCACAACCACTATTTCAAGACAGAGACACCACAAATATGATGCAAACCTCTGTACATTCTGCAAAAGGACTGTACATTTGGGAGGTATGTCTGGCACTGCGTAGGTTACTCTGACCTATGTACTGTTCATATGTGGCCCCCTGTCCATGACCTGTCCAGCTTATTGGTTGTAATGCATACTGACATCTGGACAGTGTGTACAACTCCCACCGTAGGTGTAGCTGACATGCAAAATAGTTGGGACTGTGATTCTTGGAACATGGCCCTGTCTACCACAGTACTGTACCTAGACCACTAAGACACAACAGCCAGGAGTAAGTGCTGGCAACATCCTGACAGTATTTCCCATGCATATACATAGATCATTGACCACAGCAAGAGGTTCTCCCATTCGATTCTCAGTTGGGCTTGGGAGTGCCTTCTGTGTGGAGTCTGCATGTCCTCCCCGCAGTTGGGTAGTGTTTGAAAGACATGCGTGCGTAAATGGGCTTGCCTTTGTTGAAGGATGGGCATCGAGCTGCCACGTGTTAGATTGTAATGGCATACAAATGGAGTTTCAGACTTCTTACCCTTCAAAGTTCTGAGCCTTACTGCAACTGGAAGGCCTGCTGTGATATAACTGTGTAAGTCTGTAGGGGTTATTCCATCATTGTCACCATTTGTGGGCCTTTGCCAGACATTCCTTTATGGTTTTCTACATCTGACTTGCTGGTGAGTCTGAGGGGTGAGTATGGGATCCCCACATTGACATCCATGCATGTGACCTATTATCCCCCCCCTCCCTTAGTTGGCCCCCCACATATACTGCAGTGGGATTTGTCAGCATGGATAATACTGCAAAGTGTGAGGAAGCCAGTATTGGGCAGACATTTCCTGGTGTCCTACATAGCTGTCAGTTGCCTGCTGCTACCCCAGTATGCCACCCCATTCCCTTGCATGCATGCAGCAATACCATAGATATGCTACCAGAACATACTACTACATTCATTTATTGTTTAGAAGACTGACTTACCTTGTGCCCTCTGCAGTTGTGGAGATGGTGAGTGGGGGCTGATTCTGTCAGATGCATGCAGTACACTGCCTATACAGGGTAAGCTACAGGTAGTGTGATGTGTGTGGCAACCATTTTACTGTGTGTGTGAGTCAGAGAGAGGTGTCAGTGCCTGGGTCCCTACAGTGTCAGTGTGTGTGCTGTGCATTGCCTCTTTTTGCCAAGGCCTGGGCATGCCTCCATCTGCCTACAGTAGCAGGCTCAGGGGCTTCCTCCTCTGAGTTCCTCTGTGCCTGTGGGGACCTTGGCATTGGTGGGTGGCTGTTTGGTCCTTGCCCATTCTGTTCCTGCTACTTCTGTTTCCACAGGATCATATTGTGTAGCATGGCATATGCTATGAACATGTGTGTACATGTGGCTGGAGAGTACTGCAAGGCTCCACCAGATATGTGAAGGCAGCAGAACCGTGACTTGAGCATCCCAAATAGATGCTCTATGATGATTCTGGTTTGTGGGTGTGCCTCATTATGGTGCTCTTGAGTGGATGTGTGTGCATTTCTGATGAGTGTTATCAATGGCTCCAGTGCACAGCCAGCATCCCCCACAAGATGGCCATACAGGATGTCACCACTGGCAAATGCCTGGTAGAGCTGTGACAAATGCCAGATGTGGGAGTTGTGATAGCTTCCAGGGCTGCCAGCACACACATTCATGATAATGCCCTGGGCATTGCACATGACCTAGCAGTTGATGGAGGGGAAGCCCTTGTGGTTTATGTAGACCCTACCCTGTTCACTGGGTGGTGCTTAGAAGTAAATGTGTATGCAGTCTAGTGCACCCAGTACCTCCAGGTATTCTGCTACTTGGTGGAAGAGATGCATATTGCTGGTCCTCTCCTCATGGGTGTTGAGGAAGTAAATGTGCTCACCAGCATATGGTAACATGGCATCCAGGAAGTGGTGGAGTACCCTGGATGCAGATGCCTGTGAGACACCATGATGTCCCTAGTAGGTCTTTGGAAAATACCTGTAGCTAGTATACTTAAGGCTACACATACCTTGGTATCCACTGGGATGGGCTCCCCTCTGTTGACTTTGGGTCTAAGTTGAGGCCAGCACAGCTCAGTGATTTGCTGAAGTATGTCTCTGTCCACGCTGTAGCGCTCTACTATCTCCAGATCATGTAGTCCTTGGTAGGTCACCCTGTGTCTGAACACTCTTCTCCTCATCCTCAGTATGGGGCTGTTGTCAGCATTATCCTCTTCACCACCCTCAGTCTCTAGCACATACTGATAGATCAAAGCAACTGCAGCCCCTAACATTTTTTTGGTTAAAATTTCCCCGCATGTGTACATCAATGGTGCAAGGTTTGTGGAAAAACCAGACTGAAAGGTATTTGCACAGTTTATACTGTTGTGATGCAGATTCTGCCTGTATGATTGACTGACTATGATGCAGTCTACCTGCTTGCTATTTTATTACTACTTTATTGCTTTTATTCTGCTATTTGCCTTTTTTTTCTTTTTTCCCTTCTCATTTCTGCACTTTTTAAGCCCTGAGGTGTGCCTTGCAAACCCGCTGCCCAAATGTAAATAGTTCTGCAATTTCTGAGGTTTTTTTTTTTGTAATGTTTTGTTTTGTTTTAGACAAAGTACACACCACACAAATCCGTTTAGCTAAAGTAAGCACTTTGAAGCAGAAATGGCCCTCCCCTGGATACAAACATGTTCTTCATTTCATGGAATAAGTCAATACAGCCTGAGGCACACTCCCCTGCTTAGCTGTGCTTAGCTAAGCTCAACTGGAAGCCGTGGAGCTCGAATGAGCTTACACCAAGCATGACACACCCGCTTTTCATGTCAGTTGCTTCTCCTGCTTACACCACTGCCTTATAGCTCCTACATGGTTAGGTGCAGTTTGACACTTGTCTCCTTTTTGTGATTCAGTAAATTTCCCTCATTAGCATACCCCACTGCTTTAGTCCCTAGTTACAGGACTACATCAGAGCCCCTCCCCTTAGCAATCACTATTTCCTTCAATTGTTTTGATTCTGCATGCCATAGACTATAATGGCAAAATGCAAATTTCACTTAAAATTGCCTTTTCACCTTTTTTTTAATTTTATTTTTGGTACGATCCCGTTTGCACGCCGCTGTCCTATGCTAAACGGCCAAGATCGGCCAAAAAAAACTTTTATTTTTATACTTTTGCAACACTTCTCCATGCCAATGGCCATATATTTGGTCATTGGCATGCCTAAGGATTATAATACATGCTTTACTTTGAGCTGTCATGCCTCTGTTTTGATTTTTGCAGAAATGTATTCGGCCAAATACATTTCTGTAAGCTACACTATTCTGCCACGGATGCCTGCCTGCTTCTGGATTGCTAAATGACCTCATTTGCATGGTTTTCACCAGCAAATGAGGTCATTAGCATAATCCAGTCATGTCCGTGGCAGAATAGTGTTAACAGGCTCGTGCACGCCAAATGCCTTGTTTACTGGCTCGCTGGGTGGCCATATTCAATGCAGCAGCTCCTGCACTATTCAGACACGGCATTTTGCCATTATTGAATCCCGGGGATTATCTTCTGTATTCCAATGATTCAGAAGATTTTAACTTCCCTTCCTTGTTGCTTAGTAGTGAGACGATGTTGTTGTTTAATAAAAGTAATGTCTATTTTGCAGATGTAATATCTAATTTCATTGATTTTTTAAACCACATATTTTTAATACTTTTGCTTTCCACAGAAATAGGAAACAGTTTCTAAACAGCTTCATTAGTATAGATGAATTTATACATAACTTAGATATACTATTCTCTACAGTGAGTGTTAAAATATGTATTCCAAATATGTACTATCTATTGATTCCTTAATTTTCTTAAATGCATATTTTAAGAAGTGTTCATCTTCGTACATTTTTTTTTTCATTGTCAAACATGGCCACTAGTGCTAAGGTACAGCCAAAGAAGTAGCCATGACACTTCATTATACTTGTGAATTCACTGTCGACAAAAAATCTGTTCATAAGTTTATGTTGAATTCGTTTTGAAGAGTCTTATCATTTTTTTGTTTATAAATACCTTAATGGATGTTTTCCTGTATGGTCAACTAATGAGGACATACAAGAGCAGTTTATCACTTACAGCCAAACTGTTTTAGTCTCATGGCTTTTGATTACACAAAAAGCAATGTAACTGAAATTTTTTTTGTGCTGTTCATACTTGTAAGATGTGTGCTGTCTAGTATATATCATACACCAACAAGGATAAATAATTTACTCAGATGTGACAGTTGCCACAAAACATACATTGATGTTCTTGCAAAGACTTCACACTGGTATAAGAAATGATTTCTTCCAATATTAGTTGGGAGTTTCAGGAACTGAAATAATGAATGACTTTAAACAAAAAGGTTATGATGCAGTCACTGACTACAAGACCAAGTTCGCTATGCCTGAACAGTATGTTATCAACAAAATATTCTTACTCAACCCTCGGTTATCAACAATGATATGTTAACAGCATTAATAATGCTATATCTAATACTTGGTAATTATGTTAACAGCATTAATAGTGTTATGCCTAATACCTGGTAATTATTTAAATAAAGTAATTATTTGTCATATAAATATATTGTCTTACATCAATAAGCAAATTGTGAACAACAAAGAAATGAAAAACATTATATATAATAACATATATATTCTAATTATAAACAAAACACTTTTGGATGTTCAATTGATTGCTGGATGTAAAAAAATGAAGTTGTGATTATGTCCCAGATGATCAGGATTTATGTAGCAGCTGAGGTACTCAAGGAGTGAATGACAAGGCAATCCTTGCTTAAGGCAGAGATAGTGTACAAATGGTAGGAGTACATCTAAAATACTCTCACGGGCAGCGAGGAGGTAAGCTACTGGATGGTTGTTTGGGTGGGCATAACAGGTGTGTGTTACTATGTATGTGGGAGAGGCTTACTCATGCTGCCATTGTACACTGTTCTGTGTGATGTAACCCAGCATATCAGCATCTGGGAATGTTTTGGCTCACAGGACAAAGCAATAGGAAAGTTTTATATGGTGCTGCAAGCTAACTTTTTCCCCCATGTCCCTAACACCAGGAATCCCATTCCCAACCTACCATGCCATACTGTGACTTGAAAAACCACTGGTCCAGGGTTGCACCTAGCATGGAAGTCAGAAGATAATAAGAGATAAGACTTGTAGCTTATTGTCAGCTGCCATGAGAAGGTAAAACAACATCACTGCCTTAAAGAGCAACACAATATCAACCACAGCACCAGACCATGATAATAAGCCACACATTTATTGTTAAAAAGTTGAATGCTTTCATTCAAAAAACATGAACTTCATCAGAACTTCTTGGTTACTTGCCATGAGAAGGACCCTTCAGCCAAAGCATCATTTTGAGTATTTTTGGAAAGAAACTGGGCTTTGCTTTCTTCAGATAAAGGAATCTGAAAAGAAATATTTTGCCTCCCAAAACAATGTACAGTACACAAAATTATTGTTCTAGAAACAACAGTAAAATCCAATGCTTTATTTTCAGTGTTTGGAACATGTTTTTGACTATAGACTTAATTTGAGTATAATCTCCATATCACTTCCATCTTAAACCTTGCTTACTATCTTTTGCCTTGATATCTGTAAATGCTGTAACTACTTCCAGTCTTTGCACCTGCTGTACACTATATAAGGAGTATTACCTTTCAGTCACTTATGTTATGTCATACCTTTCCATATTTTATTTTATTTTTGTAGGCATATTCACACCAACACATTATCTAAAGTTTTGTAAAATTACTCACTCTTACTGTTTATGTTGTATCTGTTATAAATGACTATTATATATATATATATTTACATATTACTAACATTTCTGCATAAACAGTATCAGTATTTAATGAGCTCATATGCAGAACATAGGCCAGTATTGTAATAGCTGCCAGTGCTATACTCCTTTAAAACAGAAAATAAGAGTTGCAGGAATTAACCTCGCCCTTAATTAATTTCTCAGTAAATGTAATGAATTATTATGCCAAACTCAGCTCCATTATATTTTATTAAAAGGGAATAATAAAAAAAAAAAAACACACAAATGTCCCTGAATGTCAGAGTAAATACTGAAAGAAGGAGATAAGACATCACTCTGCAAAGCCTTCACCTCCAAGGTCTGGTTACGTGTGGAAAGAAAATACAGTTGTTAGTAGATATTTTAACACGAAAAGCACTATTTAATAGGCATGCCAAACTGTTACAGGGTGTGTTGCTCAGGCAGAAGTACACCATATTTTACTTTTAGTAATGCCTAAAAAGACTGATCATTTGCTAAGAGAGTACATACTATTAAAAACAGCTTCTTAGCAGTACAAAGAAACAGCTTTTACATATTTAGCTTCCTGTGATTACAAGAGTTTTGACAACAAAGCTTTGTGGGAATTCTGCTAGCAGAGATCTGAGATGCAGTAACTACATGATAGCCGACTACTTCCTGCCCTACAGGAACAGACTGGGTAGCTATTATTAAGTCAATCTATCAAACAGAATACTTAACAGCTAAATTCTGTCTACTGTTGGAGTATACCCAAGTGTTATGGCAAATATCCATGTCTCTTGCAGATGAATCAGAGGTCTGTTGTGCTTTTTTTTTTTTTTTTCCTTAAAACAGAGGCTTTCTAAAGGAAGGCATACAGGATTTATGTTGTTTTCTTTTTTACCAATGGACAAGCCATGAATTAAAGGTACATTAAAATAACAAACTAGGATACATGCTTGTGTTTAGTTATGTGAGATATTTATATATTTTATGTCATTTTCTTTTGAAATGAATGCACTCACTTAAGCTGAAAGGACTAATAAAACAATAAGACAATAGCTGAATTAAAGGTGGATTAAACTTGCCAACTAGCATAAATGTTTGTATCTATTTAGGTGAGGCATTTATACATTTTATGCACTTTCCTTTTGTATTGGACATAAGCAATAAAACTGAAAAGAGGACTAAAACGATGGATGTGTTATAAAGTAAAGGTGCTTTAAACTTGTAAACTAGCATAAATGTATGTTTTTATTCAATTGATAGATTTGCACAGTTTATGTAATTAATTTTCATTTGTACTACAGGTATGTGCTAAAGCTAAAAAGGGCAATAAAATAGTATATTACAGATTACAAACAGAAATGGCAACAAGTTAGATAACTATGATACAATTAATGTGAATCCTGCACTGCAACACTTTTAATCTGTATTTCTGTTATTTCCAGGTGTATGTTCTTGGATTTCATCCAGGTGCTGCTTGTATGCATCTGCTAGTCACGTCAGACAAGTGATTATTTAGTAAGCTACATATCCCCCAAAGCATAAAGTTATTCCTTTACAGACACATAGATTCATAGGTGATTACTAGACTAATGACTCCTGGTGTCCTCTTTATGCCTAGTCTTGCTTCCCAAATATCTGGCAGGTTGATACTCTGAGGTTGTTTTATGGGGTATATGTAGACTTGGGCCTGATTGGTCAAGCATTTACTGGCTGCCTCTATCATATATGCAAGACTGGGGTAAATTTCCATTTCCTCAACCTCTGGTACAAGTTCTGCTTGAATTAGGTTATGGAAGACCTCTGCTTGAAATGAATGGGAAGCCTGTTCTGGAGAAGTATTAGTCTGTGAGACCCCTCTGTCTTTAGAGACATATATGCAAGACCAGGGGTAAGGTTCCATTTCCTCATCCTCTGGTACAAGTTGTGCTCAAATTAGGTTATGGAAGACCTCTGCTTGAAATGGATGGGAAGCCTGTTCTGGAGAAGTGTTAGTCTGTGAGACACACACCTGTTCTCCAGCATGTCCTATTAATGTTGTAGGCAAGACTTGTGTCCCTAGATCAGCTAATTCTAATGCTTTTTTTTTGTTTGTTTTGTTTTGCTGATGTACAATAGGTAAATCATAGCAGGATCAGATGATGCTTTGTAGACCAAGCATATATTACCTCTCAGCAGCCTGTAGGATACTGAATACAGGGACAGGGCTTTGAGGAAATCTATTATGACATGTTGTTCATGCTCTGAATTCTTTTTGTGAGGAGTCTCTGGAAGCAACCATTGTAGAATATGCCTTGTCAGGTACATAACAAAAGGGAAGGTATACATAATGATTGATATGATGAGGGCCAAGTACAGCTGAACAGTAACATCCATGAACCTAGATACCATACAATTGCTTATAAGTTGAGCAACATGGACTGATTTCCTTACCTCTGTTGACATATGATGGTCAAAGGCTAGGTTCTGTCTGCATGCATTCCCAGATTCCTGACCACTAGGTCTACTCTTAGGAGTGTATTATTAATGTGGTGGTTTCCAGGGGTACCTGTCTCCTGAAAGGATACTATTATGCAATTCTTGGCATTGAGTTTTAATGTGTGGCTCTGGCACCAGTTATTTGTCCTGTTGGCCCTTCTTGGAGGGTATTTGTGTCATTGGTGGATTCATGATTGCACCCAGTTTGCAATCATCTGCAAATGTGGTTAGCCAGAGGTCGTTGATGTTGGTCTTAATCTCAGAGATATAGATGGCAAAAAGGAGCCACATCAGCTATAAGCCTGAGGTATTCTATTAGTTTCTTGCCTTTTTGTGGAGGTAGACTCCCTTACCCATAAGTTCTTGGGTCCTCTCTGTGTGCCTGCTGGCTGTCCAACAGGTGATATAAGGGTTAATACCTAATTTTTGTGAGTCTGTCAACAATGCTTGAGTTGGGTATTTATTGAAAGCTTTGGTCAGGTCAAGATAGTGGCCAGGTCAAGATAGGCAGTATGTACTGTTTTTCCCCCTGTTCATTGCTTTGGTAATTTTTCAAAGTCCACCAAAGTGAATAGACAATGACCTGATTTTGATGAAACCAAACTGGGCTACATCCAGTGAAAGAATGTTGCCTTTACCTTTTTTATTATTTTCATGATAATTCTTTCCATGGCCATGCATATGACTAGTGGGAGTTATGGGTCTGCAGTTACCTGGGTCTATAGATAGCCAGTTGTTGTGCAGGAGGATGGCACTTGCAGTCCTCTATCCACTTGGAACAAAGAATGTCTGGAGGCTATGATTAAATAGTGATTCTAGTGGTCCTGATAAACTGTATTTCATGTTATGAAGCAGACATCCTGGGATATTATCGGGCCCAATGATACAGTGTTCTTGGCTTTGGAGAGTGCATCAAGGACATGTTCCCTAGTGATAGTTGTGATAGTTATGTTTGGAACTATTTCTTGAAAAGTGTTGGGGGGCAGGAGGGTCTAAACTGTAGCTAAATCTTTGGCCTGCAGATTAACTATATCTTCTAGCTCAGTATAGTCAAAGTAAACTTTATTGTCATTTAGAACTACACACATGCAGCCTAAACAAAATTTCATGCATCAGCTCAATTCTTGAGATTACAAAGGAAAAGACACATTTACTAACACTCAGACAAAAAGAATAACCTCCCACGAGTTAAATTAACTACCCTATTTAAAGTAATGCAAAACACATTACAGATTGAAATGCCTAAGTTATTTGTCTAATATTGCACTTGAGTGAGTTAAATAATACTGACTATGGATATAATAAATAAATATTGCACTTACTAGGAATATATGTAAGTATATACTGCACAGATAAATAAAAAAATACTTATTACGTGTCCAGACCCCTGGGACTAGTGCCTGAGTTCAGGGGACTAATCACTGTAGGGTAGAAACTGTTACTGAATCTTGCAGTCCTGCAGCGGATTCTGCAATATCTTCTGCTCAATGCCAGATGCTTAAACAGTCCATGTGCAGGATGCATGTTGTCCTGTAATATTTTGGTGGCCATTTGGATGCTTCTTGTAGAATAAAGATGTTGTATCAACAGAAGACTGGAACCTGTTACCTTCTCTGCATCCCTCACCGCTCTTTGTAGTGCCTTCCTTTCTGTAACTGTGCAGCTTCCAAACCACACAGTGACGTTGCTGGTGAGGATGCTCTCTATAGCACCTCTATAGAAATTGGAGAGAATATGAGGAGGAAACGTAGCTTTTTTCAACCTTCTTAAAAAGTGGAGGTATTGGTGTGCTTTCTTGACCAGTTGGCTGGTGTTTTCCGACCACAAGATATCCTCTGATATGTGTACACCCAGGAATTCCGTACTCTTAACCCTATCCACACTCTCACCATTGATTCTGAGCACTGAGTGGTTTCTTCTCCTTTTCCTGAAGTTGATGATAATCTCTCTGGTCTTGCTTAAATTCAGGTCAAGGTTGCTCAGAGATGCCACCACCTCTCTGTATGCCCTTTCATCCCCCTGTGTGATGAACCCCATGACTGTGGTGTCATCAGCAAACTTGATGATATGGTTGGACTTGTGCTTAGCATAGCAGTTGTGAGTCAGGATGGTGAATAACAGTGGGCTGAGAACACATCCCTATGGAACCCCGGTGTTAATCGTGATGCACTTTGATGTGTTCTTACCCGAAAATACCCACTGTGGTCTCTCACTCAGGAAGTACGGAATCCAATTACAGAGATGTTTACTGATTCATAAATGTGCCAGTTTTTCTATCAGCTGCATTGGTACCACCGTATTAAATGCAGAGCTGAAATCTTTGAACAGCACCCTCACATAGTTGTCTTTGCCCTCTGAATACTCAAGGGAGATGCGTAGTGCCACTGATATGACATCAGCCATGGATCACTTAGCTTTGTATGCAACCTGCAGAGGGTCAAAATCAGGAGGTAGGCATGATGAAAGATGCTTTTTGATCAGCCGCTCAAAACATTTCATAACAGTGGATGTCAGAGCAACTGGTCTGTAGTCGTTAGGGATGGAGGAAGTGGTTTTCTTAGGTAGTGGGATGATGTTAGTTTCCTTGAAGCATGAGGGTAGTTTTGCCATGGCAAGAGAGGTGTTAAATATTTCCTTGAGCACTGGGCACAGTTGATCAGTGCAGCCTTTTAACACCTTGCCCAGTATGTTGTCTGGGCTAGCAGCCTTCATGGAGTTCACTCTCCTTAGCTCTCTTCTTACCTCCTCTGTGCTTAGGCTGAGTACTGCATCCTTCTCATCAGTGGGTAGCTTTAGTGTCAACCTGTTGCTTCTTTCCTCTAATCTATCAAAGAAGATGTTCAAACTGTGCAAGAATCCGATGCTGCCCTCACACTGCGCTGACCTGATTTTGTAGTCAGTGATCTCCTGTATGTCTTGCCATAGTCTCCTTGCACCCTTCATGTCTTCAATGTGGCTCTGTACCTTTCTGCCATACTCCCTCTTAGCCTCCTTTACACCCCTCCTCAGATTACCTCTTGCTACACTTAAGGCTGGTTTGTCCTTAGCACTGTAAGCGGTGTTTCTCTCCTTTAGAAGTTCATATTTACAATTAGTTTGGCACACTACTGTGTATTGCCCTTGAGGTTGCTAACTTTGCTATTCTTGGCCTTAAGAGGCTATTTTTATCTCAAACTTGGCATTGGTAGACTTGATTAGCCCCCTTAGTTGATTGTTTAGATTGAAGAGGGAGTATACCTTTTTAAGTTACCTTTCTGAGCATTGCTCTTCCTAGTTTTAGCCATGATTTTCTTTCATTTGTTGTACAGATTATTGATGCTGGGATTCCGCGAGGGTGACAAGGGTGACTTGTTTTTGAGTTTTTCATGTGCTTTTTTGGGTAGGTACAGCTACCTCAGTGCAGCCATTAACATGACTGTAAGGAGTTTCCTTGAACAATTTTGCATAGGCAGTGGTGCTGTCATGGCTTGGCAGCGGCTTGGAATTTTGCTAGATGGCACTAAATAATAGGATGTTTGCCTTAGGATAATTCCTCAAATTAACAGGGTTTGCTGAAGTCCTGGATTTTATTTCATTTTAAAGGAGACAGTTTTATGATCTGACCTGATCAGTGAGGGCATTACATTGGGTTTGGACTATGCATTTCTCCATGTTTTTGAGGATCAGGTCAAGGAGTTTGTGCCCCTAGTAAGATATATAAATAATAAAGTATAAATCTGGCATCTTGATCAGATTGACACAGTGGTCTCGGTATAGGGATGATACCAATCCATTCAGAGAAGAAACATAGTGGATGACCTATTGGGGAAGGTCAGAATTAAACCTAGAATTCTGAAATAACTGGGAGAAGATATAGAGGCTTCTTTGACCATTGCTTTACAGATCTGAGGATCATGGGATTAGAACCTGAGAATTATAGGAGGGTTACCATTAGAATCAGGCACAAGCAAAAAATATAAGATTGAATATTTTAATCTTGATTGTTGGAATACTGTTGGGCACTTGTATGGAAAACAAATTTTTGAATTCATTAAGATTAGTGTGAATGCAGTCCAAGGAAGCTTGGACTCCCAGCTTGACGGTGACATCAGAAAGATGTAAGAGATTATTTTTTTTAACTGAGTCACCAAAGTATAGGAAAGACAGAGAATATAGGTGTCAGCTGTCTATATTTTTGCACTGTTTTTAATGGTTTACTATTGTTTGTGAGAACGACATTCTATCGGCCGCAATGTGCCGAAAAACAGAATATCGAATGCACAAGCAGTTTTGCAACAGATAGTCGACTCCACTTATGCGAATGCACAACTGCATTTATATGAGTAGAAATCGACTATCTGCACGGAGATCGCGGTGCAGTGGGGAGTGGAAATTCATCCACATCCCCACTGTAGTGCAATCTTGGAGTTAGAATATATAAATAGGGGGGTGTACAGGGGGGCTTGCCCCCCTGCAAAAATGTGATAGCTGTATAGGAGTTTGATTTACATCAGCTCCTATATGGCTATTACATGGTGGTTTTGACATTAATGTTGAGTCAAATGCGTTGAGCATTTGGTTCGACATTGTGAACGGTAGTTATTTATATTTTTGGTATTACCGTTCATTTATTTGAATGGAAAATGTTTTTCCATTCGAATAAACAATAGTAAATAGTTTTTAATACAGTCTCTTGTAAACGATACCTATACTTCATACTCCTAACTGAGTACAATAAATATGCTTTTCTTTGTTATAAAGTATATTTATCTGTTTAGTATGATATCTGCTAAATGTTCAAATGTCATCCATGTGGGTCTATACAAGTTTGCTGCAATCACATTACAGCTAACACCTATTCATCAAGCCTAATTCAATGAAAATCATTTCAGCTATTTGCTGAATTTACCGAGGACAAGGAAACACTTGCCTTACAGCACAACTTTGCCCTTTTCTCCACTGTAGTGCAATGTTGGAGTTGATATATATAGTTAGGGGGTTTTGGGGGCACAGCCCCCATTTGGGTGGGTTCGATTTGCTTAGCTGTTGGTCTATTGGGCTGTTTTGCAAGTATTTCCTTGCCCCTGGTAAATTCAGTGAATCACTGAAATGATTTTCGCTGAATTAAGGTTGATGAATAGGTGTTCACTGCAATCCGATTGTGGCAAACTGATGTCGACCCTATTCATGTTAGTCATTTCAGTGACTGTGTTATTTATAATACTGTAAAAAAGCAAACAGTAAAAGCCCTCATTCAAGTGTAAAACATCACTAAACACAAAATATACTTGCATGGTCGTGGTTGGTATTTGACACAGGTTTTTGGCCATGTTTAATATCGTGATGTGGTTTAGTTGGCCATACTGATATACATGGCTGAGGAATTTATTGAATCTTCAGTGTGCAAATGCCTTCCTGGAGGCAGTTCCTGGGGAAAGAACACATAGCTAATTAGCATACAGTTCTCCCCTGGACTTCATCATTAGCATTCAACATGGGGGTCAGGCTAACTCTACGTGGTGTTACATGTCTTTATGCTGGACAACTATACAGCACTGTGTTAGGGCTGTTACTGAATACACATTATGGTACTTTCATGAATCTCCTCGTATCTCTGCAAATGGTATGAATAACTATAAATGAATCACTAATAAAGGTGAGGCAAATAAGAAAATAAATGAATTTGTAAAATTAGAGAGGTGGTTATATGTGTCAGTACAAATTAAATGTTAAAAACAAAAAAAAAACAAAAACAATGAAAAGGTATCCATTTACATGCCTGGATAGCAAAACGTTAAAGGTAATGATTTTCAGTTGGGGATTACATAGTGATAACAATAAAATAGCAGTAGGCCTTTGTATAATATGAAAAGACATTGTGGAAAAGACAGTTAGTTGTTAGGTCAAAGGATAGGTATAGAGAAAGAGAGAGAGATTTAAACAGACCAAAAGAGAGAGAGAGAAATAAATGACCAGTAGAAAACGCAATTAATTCTTCCTCTATATGATTACTTTGGGATAACATATCTGGAATACTGCAAATAGTTCTCAGTAGCCTTCTACTCTGTAGGCATTGAGAAAATGGAGCTTGTGATGATATGAGCAACAAAAGAAATGATGGGCTTACACCAAAAGGCATTCTGAGAGAGAAAGAGAGACAGACAGACAGACAGAGAGGTGAAAGGTGTTTATGTACACTTTCTAAGAAAAGGGAAAGTCGGTGGAAATGACAAAAAAATATAAATAGCCTAAAGAAACATTTTTAAATAGGCCATCAGGACAGAAGAGGAGCTACATGCACTATTGCTGAACAGTCTTAGGAGTGAAGGCAGCATTTTATGATCTGGGAATGTATTTCTGAAACACAGAATTGGTCTTGAATGGAACACTCTTACAAAGGAAACCATTCAGTTTAAAAAAAAAACAGCTGCATAGATCAAGGAAACCTGAAAAAGATGTAAAACAATTCTAGTGGGATGTAGAAAAAAATAGAATAATGTTTAAATGTGAACCAAGTTAACTGGGGGTAAAGAACGTGCTAATTGGTACCATCTACCTTAATTTATGAACAAATTTTATTTAATTATTTATTCGCTGGGCAATTAAAGTGTAAGGAGTTCCTCACATACACAAAAATACAGCCTTAAAGAAAAACACCTTTATTGGATTATCACTTGTGATACAGGCAAACTTCCATCTACATAAAAGTAAAACAATATAAACTGGCACATTTACATTTACAAATATTATAAATCACATGTATAATTCTATACATTATAAACAATCTAACATTGCATGAATTGTTCTTTACCTGCTTTCTCTTAAACCTAATTCCTCTTCCAAAATACTTTCTGCATGTATTGTTCCCACAATTTCCAATTTTTCTATGTAAATTGTTTCTACCCTTTTCTAAAGATCTCACTTCCTATTCTTTTATCTCCATTACACTATTTGCTACTACAAATATAGCTGGTTTAGACTTTGATTTCCATTTTCTAGTAAATGTTTTTTTGGCAGTCACCAGAATTAAACTTAACAAGTCCTTACTATGTCTAGGCAATGCAGGTCCTCTATCCCAGCTCAAAAAGAAAAAAAAATAATTCCCTTAGTTGTATTAATTTACTAGCCCAGAGTACTTTGTAGGGAAATATCAGAGTCTGCCAACTCATCACACTCTAAAAACATATGCTATCAGCTACCTATTGCACCTCCAACATTTGCCATCCACCTGAGGAAAAATTCTTTGGAGTCTGCTTGGGATATAAAAGTTTCTATGCAAATACTTCAAGCAACAATCTTAAATTGTCTAGACTTTGCATATTTGGGAGCCATACATATGTCCTCCAATTGTTTCTTTGTGAATTCTTATCTAATCTCTTTTCTCACCTCCACTTATTTATTCCTATATTTATCATTCTGTATTTTAGATCCCCTTCTAATTGTCCTTTTATTAACAGCAGCTTCTGTTCTAGATACAACTAAGAACTTATCCAGTTTAGGTCTTTCACTTATGGTCCCCCTATCCCTTTCTCTTTGCCTATACTCTGATATCAGTCCCTGATAGGGAAGCCAGTCTCTAGCCTGCAGTTCAAATGTCTTCTTGGTCTCTTTCAATTCTGTTACCTTTACCCTCTAATTATTTGTTTCCAGTCCTTGGTTCCATTGCCAGCTTCCTCAAATAAATTCCATCCCCTTCCTGCCTATTATCTATACCCCTAGTTTCAGTCATCTCTGTCAGCAGAATCTCCTTTCTACATTCCCATGCTGGCTTAGTTCTTAGAATATATTCTGCTACTTTATGAATATAATATCATGTATGACTGTTGCTATTCTCCTTAAGGATCTGCATCCAAAAGTTTGGCATAATGGTTAAAAGTGTTTACCTTACAGACACAAGGTGCAGGGTTTTGTTCTCACATGGGGTAATTGGCTAATCTTAAAATGGCCCACGAAGGCAGTTAGTCTAGCACTAAACTTTGAAGTTATGAAAGTATAAATCCTACTCTTTCATTATTTCTAATATTTGACCACTGCTTTATCATCATCCCTTTCCATTTTGAATTGTAGCTTTCTGGATCTAAAATATACCTTCAAATCAGGTAATCCTAAACCACGTTATTCAGTTCGAATCATGCCCTCTTCCCCTCCGATATAAATTCCTGCAACTCTTTATTAATTACTAGACACAACTTCTCCTCTGGTTGATGACAATAAATCATGTTGCAATCAAATTCACATTGGCACAACCTATGTATCCATTATGTTGATAACTCATTCTGACTCAAACCTGGTAGTCTAGACTAATCTCCAGTGTCTGACCTTCCCTTCGGACTATGTCTGCTGCACTAGTCTGTCACCTTCAGCAACTCCTATAATTGGGACCTCATCTTCAAAACATCAGCTTATATTTAAGTGGTTGAGCCCAATACTTTAATGAATAGAGTGGCCAATATATAACATTAAAATATTTTAGTAGATAAAATAAGAAAACAAATTAAGGCACAAATAAAATAACTGAGTCAGATCAAGTCCTTACCTGGATAATTCACATTGACAACTTCATGACACCACTACTGCAAAAACAGAGCTACTGCTTCTTTTAATACCTTTAGATAGACCAGGAATTGCACTAAGATTATATTGATAAATAGCAAAAGGAAATATTTACTGTACATCAAAACAAAACTAGAAAACATCTAGAGTAGTCAGTTTATAGGTTCATAGGTTCACACTAGGCTATTGGTACAGTGGATTATTTGTAAACTTGCCAGCATTATACTCATTTACCAAGTCATGGACTAATACCACACCCTGATCTAGTTTGGCTGCTTCCCATAAGGGCTATTGGGGTTATATCTGGATTCTACTTACACTTAACCATCCAGTCATTCAGGTTACATTTATAAAGGGTCATGGCCTCTAAAGGGTGTCTGCTGCATAAAAGAGGTGTTCTCTGTCAAAGATATCTATCTTCTCAACAATGTCCTATTTGTGTTTCTGTGGAAGTTAAGATCTCTTGAGAGGAGTGCTTAGACCGGCATTAGATTTGTGAATATGTCGAAGGTTACAAAGGGCTGGATCTTTCAAGGCTTTATAAGCAAGGTGGAGATCTCTTCTCAACAGTCTATAGGAAACAGAAAAGAGTAATAGCATTTTAATGTGGTCTGAGTAACTCAAGGAGGACATGTGCTTGATTTTTTTAGTAAGGAAATGCTGCAGTCTGTCGAGGTGGGCAATATGGCTGTTGAAGTACATACCATAGCAGAGGTTATATTTTAGCATCTACATCAGTTCATTGAATACGTGAATATTGAACACTCACACGAGCGAATATTCCCGTACTCAAAAACAATATTGTGGGGGCTGCACCCCTCACACCCCCCGCTAAATATATATTCCTAATTCAAAATCGCACTTCAGTGAGGAAATGGCAAAAATTCCAATCTTTACTATACTGCAAAAGAAAATTCATAAACTTCGAGTACGTGAATATTTGCTCATGTGAGCATTCGATATTCACTTATTAGATGAAGTGATATAGACCCATATTTTACTATTGGTCCGAAAAGGGGAGTGGTAGTGGGGAATGATGATTTCCTTGAATCTTGAAGGTATACCTGGTGATTAGTATGGCTATATAAAAGGATTTCCTCACAACAGTGGTTACATAGTAGTCAAAGTATAGTTCATTGTCAATGAAGGTGTCTAAGTCCCTAATGACAAAGTTAAGTTTTTAAGGGGATGTCTCCTGTGGGATAGGAGCAGGAGTTCCCAGGTTTACCAAAGAACACAATGCTGCATTTTTGGACATTTAGCATGAAGCCAAGATCCAATGTACATTTGTTAACATGAGACAGGCTCTCTATTTATAGCAGCTCTGAATTTGCATTCATTGGCAAAGTTTGTTAGCTGCAGTCCTCGGGTGCTGTCTTTAAAATCAGAGGTGTAGTCTGAGGATCAATCAGTGGGGATTAACACTGATAACTACTCTTAAGAGTGTGCCTGCAACACTGACTGGATTCCATCAGTGACCCAGTTTGCTTAAAAGAAAGTAATAAAAGGGTTGAGATTTAATTGCATTAACTTAACAATGATGCCCAAGAGTGGAATGGAATTTAATGGCTTTTCCAAATCCAGGTATGTCATATGAACTGATTTACCTCAATCAGGTGTCTTAGTGACAAGAAAAAAAAGACCATTTGGGTAAAAGATGCAGGATCTCCCTTTAACAAATTCATATAGGTTCAAGTCCAGGTTTTGAAGACTGCTTATGTCCTTGTTTATGAGGTCCATAGATGTGCATCCACCAGCTGCAATTTCCAGTTCAGATATAGGCCTGAAGGAGTGGTAGGCCTTAAAACCCTGTACTACAAGGATGTTCATTGTTCTAAAATAATGTTCAGTAACTACCCATATATCAACATTTTCTAAGGTTAGGAATGACAGAAAGGAGTGCATCTTTTTGTTTAATCTTCTAACATTGAGCAGTTCTATATTTATATGATTTTGATTGTAGTTCTCTATGTGAGTAATTTGAGGAGATCTTCCCCTTTAAAAGGAACTAGGGATGTGGGAAGTCTTAGCCAATCTACAGAAGCCATGATGAGACAGTGATGTCGACCATCACCAGCAAAGAAACTAGTGTGGTCAACCATCTCTTTCCCAGTCTGATATATATATATATATATATATATATTGGATCCTATTCAAATGACATTGATTATTAAGCCATTAATTAAAGTCATTAGTCTTTTGTTTGTATTACTGCATCATTCTTTGCAGCAGTAGGATACTGCTCAATACTACATCACTAGCTTTTCAGAAGCATGTTCAGAGAGCACCATTATGCCTATCTTTGTATGATCAAAGGAGGTGCACAAAGATCAGATTGTATGTGTACTTGAGATGAAGACTTTAATGATGTTATGTCTCCTGGTACTTGAGAAACAACTAGCCATCATCCTCTTTCCTAAGCCTAGTGAATAGAGCATCATTGTGTCAAACTATGGAGTCAACTAGAACCAGGATGTTGCTTGATGAACTATTGTGGTATTGCTGCCTTAAAGGCTTCTGAGTGTGTTTTATATGACTCCATTAGTGTCTATATTTACTGTAATGTCAGACTGAAATGTTATGTTTGATGCAAGCTATTAATGCCTGGTTGCATGCAAGAGGTAAACTTGTGGGTTTAGGCTGATGTCTAGTTGTTGGCATCAATGTCTGAACTGCAACCAGCAATATTAGGCAAGGCAGTATTAGCCGAAAATGACTAAGATGGTATTAAAATAGCAAAGGCAATGCAAAAACTATTCTAAATGCCTAAAGAAATATAAAATAGCAACAGGCAATATAAAAGCATCTAGGAGAGCTAAGCAACTTGTAAACAATGAGAAACAAATTCCTGGCTTTCTCTCTTTTTCAGATGCATCAGCTAGTTAGACAGTGAAATCTCATGGCTGAGCTCTCAGTTGTCTTGTTAGGAAAACCAATATGTATTATGCTTTTGCAGATCAAAACTGTCAAGTCTTTTTCCTCTCTTGAATTTCACTGAAGAAGCTTATGAATTTGAGGACCATTCTGACAAAATTATTTCTAGAATTATACTCTGTACTTCTACTCCAACAGTCATCGGTTGTATCCTGATTTATTATTTCCCATTCACTCTTCAAAATGTCCAAATTAGCTTTAGCAAAAACTCGCTGAACCTTAAACATTGGTCACTGGTAGCTGATTTTCTGCCATCCTAATTCTTCAAGATAGGTATTGTATAGACTGACAACCCCATGTACAGCTCTCTTTATAATCTAGTGTATACTTAAAATCTCAAGGTATGGAAGTCAGCACTAATATTCCTTTTACATAAACAATAGCTTCAACATGGAGGGTACAGTGGTCAGTATTACTGCTCCACAGTGCTTGAGTTTCTAGTTTGATTCCTGGCGGGCATACTTTCTGATTGGTGTCTATAGTTTCCTCTTTGTCTGTTTGCACTCAGTGGGTAATTGGGCTTCTTCCCAGTTCCCAAAGACATGCTATAAGTGAACTCTCAAACTTCTAAATTTATGTGCATTTATGATGAAAGGCACACACACACACACACACACACACACACACACACACACACACACACACACACACACACACACACACACACACACACACACACACACACACACTCATGTCACATAATATGCATCTATATATTACCCTTAATGAAAATAACTGAGATCATACCATAGATAATTTAATGGGAGATATGCAAGGGATAAAGCATTTAAGAGCTACCACTCTACATTAGTAGTACAGGGGACAGCCCTGGGTCTAATTTTCTGTTTCCCATTCATAAATTCAAATTAGGGTGTCTGCATAGCTAAGCAATGTAATAAGTTCCCTCTGAACTTTCCAAAAACAAAGAATTCATACTGTCAGTCACATCTACGATAACTATTCACTACTTTCCCTCTCCATGTAATGCAGTAACTTGACTGCTGTGCTTTTCAGATAAAAAATAACAATATTAAAGAATAGGTTGTTGTGTTGATGTATTGATAAAAAGCCAAACACTTTATACAAGTCAATACACACTATTGTAGTAAGTGTTCCCTTACCCTTATTTGACAAGTAATGGTTAGAAAATAAACAGCTGTCAATCTGGGTGCTACGATCATGACAATAAAAAATAAAAATGATAAACAACATTGCTTCTTGATGAGAAGACCATAGCTGCTGAATTAGATTGTTAACTGTATTGCAACCTCCCTCCTATCTTTCCCACTTATGTATGGCAAAAAGTGGGGTAAGGAGATAGACTGACATGTAAGAATTAACTTCCCAAGAAGGGAGCATTATGCAGTGGAAGTAATTTCTTTGATTAATTTCCACAGATCTGTCAAGGCACTTGTAATCAGTGATATCTGCATGAAATTGTAGGGATCAGTAAACATAATTGTCATTACAGTGAGTAATTTAGATGTATGCCCGTTATTACTGGCTAATCAGTGGGTTGGCAAGGTTTACTCAATCTGTTAGGTTCATGGAAGGTAACATGCTGGATGTCAAAAGAGCAGACAAAGCTATAAGAGTACCCACTAGTTGCCTTATTGATGGGCTGGTAAAAGACTGTTTTCAAAGTGACAAGCAAGTGGGTCAGTAATGTCTTCTGGTGTAGCAATACTCTGATTGTTGAGTATTAATATGAAGTTATTAAATGTTCTAGATCTTCCAGCAAGGTTATTGCTTTCATACCAATAGTTTCTAATATTATCCAGTAATTTAGACTGCTAAGAATTCAGTTATATTTATTTTGCCACTGAGTTAGTTTCTTAAAGTACTTTTTTCCAGCATCTTCATATACCCAGTTTCTAACACTTTTGTATCTCCTTCCCCTTTAAAAAAAAAAAAAAAAAAATATATATATATATATATATATATATATATATATTCATAGGGGTAATTTTTATATATCCCATGTGCCTCTGTTACATAAGGTTTGGGAGGTCACTCATTGGAAGTTCTAGCTTGGCTGGACTTTTCATTTATTTTTGTCTGATTGTTTTTTCAGTGTGACATTCTAACTCTTTGTTTTAATTTGTTAGTTGGGATATTTTGCAGTCACCCTAATGATAATGGACATCAGCTGGGTATAACAACCTTGTGTTTCTTATGCTTAGTCAAACACTCTGCTTATGCTATGCTGAAGAGGTCAAAACAAGGCTGAAATATGCATATCCATAGCTAGTGGAGTTTGGCTTTATTGGCCTGAAATTGTCCATTAAAATGATTTCAAATGTAAAATTCATGGGCAATCAGAATCGCCATATAGCTGAAACACCTGATGTTCATAGAGGTCATTTGCATATATCCCATGTGCCTCAGTTACAGGAGGTTTGGGAGGTCACTCATTTGAAGTTCTATCTTGGCTGGAGTTTTCATTTAATTTTTTCTGATTGTTTTTTCAGTGTGACCTTTTAACTCTTTGTTTTAATATGTATATATATATATATATATATATATATATATATATATATATTTATGTATATCAAACTTCATTAATGCATATTTGAAGATTAAAGTTAATATCTGTTTTAGATTCCAGTCTCCTGTTGAACTCAGGTGATGTTAAGACTCTTAATTCATCACAGATTCTGGGCACTGAGCGTCTTCACCACCGTCAAAGTGAAGATGGTATGTTTTTTTTCAGTTGGCCTTATCACTATGTTTCTCCCACATGATAAGGTCACATCTCATGGATATTCTTGACTCCATTTGTTGGGGATATTCATAAAGTATTACTGCTACTACCAGCACCATTCCATCAGGCATTTTCTACATCACTGAAGTGACATTATATCACAGCCCTACAAGCCTAAATCCATTCTATCATTCCCTAGTTCCCATCTTCACCTGCCAATCTTTTATTAAATCAGCAACATTTTCATGAGTTGTCTGAGGACAGAAGTCTCCCTGACATCACCTATTACTTTCTCTTTGCTTTCATTATCAGGGTTCACTACTGAAACGGCAAGACTTACGAATGTTATTTCCTCAGCTATGAAAAATGTATTATATATTGAACTTCTCTGTAATACCATTAAAACATATTATCTGAGGGGCTAAACCTATTGCACTCACTGCAGTGGGAGGCCTCATACTACATCTCTACTACTTATATGTTCTAACCATGAGTTTGCTGTAACTTGAAGTAAGAGCTTGTATAGTAGCACCTATAAACTGAGATGCCTAACTTTGTGATGGTTAGCTGAAGACTGCTAGACTGCATGTCTGCTAGTCTAACTGTAGCTACTGTAGCAATTTCTATAAAATCAGTTAGGAACTCAGTGAAGAAGGTACACTTAAAGTGCATGTAAATGACTGAAGCTAAAGCTTCATGGGTAGTCACAAATTTACTTCCTAAAATCTGTCCACACTACAGCGTTTCATGTATGACTAGTAATGCTGAGGAAAGTTGTTCTATTCCTTCAGACATTTGTCCTTCACAGCATTCTGCTCTTGCTAAATATAAATAAATTGTGGTACACAGGTACTAATGCTTGCTATCATGTTAAAACTATAATGCTACAAAGGCAAAAAAAGTAAAGCAACATTTCCAAAAGTGAGGCTACTGATTTCCTTAAAGTAACTGCATGGAAGAAAAATATGTTAAAAAAAGATGCCACTTACAAAATTCCACATATAATTTCTGTTCCTTTCTGCTGGCTGCAAGCCCTAAGATCTCTGTATTATGCATTTCAATTTGAGTAATAACTATGCATGCATTACCTATGTATTTACTTAATTTCGTTGAGTGAGAATGTACAATGGAGCATAATCGATTTTGTTAAATTATTTATATACTTTTGTTAACAGGGATAGACTGACTGAAAAATTGTTCCCTTTAAGTGCTGTCTAAGGAAAAAAATCTTAGTGACAAAAAATTGAAATCTCTATTAAATTGTTTAAATTATAACAAAGCTAAAATAGTATTGCTACAAGAAGTATTTATTGGAGAAATAGTTTACATTCTTAAATAATTTTGAATATGAATTATTAACTGTTTCTTTTAAAAATAAAAAGAGAGGTATAATTATCTTATGGAAAATGTCTGCTTTTATAGCTAATGTTTACTTATAATTACAAGAAAGGTGTGTTTTCATTGATTATTTTAGAATTTAATAACAAAATATTGCATTAAAAATAACGGAAGTGCTTTCAGCAAGCAAATCATTTTAACATATACTAAATCATTAAAAATGGGCAGAAATCTAAATTTAATACACATGATATTATTCTCAGAAAATGACTTCTTATTTTATACCCATTATGTTTATGTATATGGTACCCAAATATAAATTTATATTTTGAATTATATTCAGAAAAAGGATGACAAGGTAATGGTGATTCTGTGTCTGCTATCTGATCATAATGCAATTTGTTGTCAATTAGAAATGCCACACAGAAAAATGTTCATTCATCTCTAGAATGCCTGCATTCCTAATTAAACAATGAGATTTTAAACACTTTTTTATCCCAAACTGATAATTGTATGG
Organism: Protopterus annectens; assembly: GCF_019279795.1. NCBI lineage: Eukaryota > Metazoa > Chordata > Ceratodontiformes > Protopteridae > Protopterus > Protopterus annectens. The sequence continues at coordinate 1,616,566,460 of NC_056741.1, forward strand.
TGTTAATAGTTTGATAATGAAATAAGTTTTTGAAATAATGTTAATGTTAATGTGTATTTACATTGCAACACTAAAAAAATGATGCAGTAAGAAAATGGGATGAAAACATTAACTTACAAGTTAAATTAAAACAGAGAAATTACAATTTCAAAAAGGTGGAAAAAAAATGTTGGAAAATCCAAAAAAATCACTAAATAATATCAAGAAATTCTGGTACATAAAATGAATTAGCATTAGTAAAAATGAAAATGCATTCTTATGATGCAACACCTAGAAAACTACAAAAATTAACTAATAGATCTAAAATAGGTAAAAGAACAATCAGATTAAATGCATACTGAATTTAGTTTCTGGGAAGAAAAAAAAAATCCTCATATCCAAAATAAATACTCCAGGTTTATGAAGAGCTAAATATAATTGATCCACTAATTGATGACAATTTAAGTACTTTTCTGATATACTGATAAAAATCAAATTAAGATTCTTGCAAATAGTAAAGTATGAAATAATAAAGCTCCTAATTTGAATGGACTGATTTTAGAAATTTATAAATCATCCGCCTCTCTCACTGTCTCTCTCTCTCTCTTTATATATATATATATACATATATATATATATATATATATATATATATATATATATATACACGTGTGTGTGTATGTACACACGCACACAAACACACACAGACACACACACATAGACACACACACACACACACTATGAAATATGTTTGTTTTTTTCTGATTATTCAAAAGTGTAAAAATATTCCTGCATCATGGGTTTATTCAATTTCTTCTCCGATATTAAATCAACAACAAAAAGAGGACAATATAGAACAATGTAGTGATAAACTCAGCCTCAAGTATATGATAAATCCAACAAATAAAGAACTCAGGCTGAGAAATGTCCCAACAGGGTAGAAGTCAGTTGTTTATTAAAATCCGTTGGGATGTTTCCTAACCTGAGTTCTTTATCTTGTTGGATTTCTCCAATATTAAAACCTGTTAAAAGCCCAGATGTTAGGACTCCATACAAACAAATTTCATTAATAAATATTGACTATAATTTTTCAATTATTTCCAATAGACTTTTGATATTAAAAAGATATTTGATTCTGTTGACTGGATGTATCTCTTTCTATCTTTTGAAGTTTATGAATTTTCAGATGAATTTATTTTTCTAATTAAAAATCTTTATTTTAGTTCAATAGCCTATGTTAAAATGTGTACTCTTTATCTGCCAAGGCCATCCTTTATTGTCTCTTTTATGTTGCCTACTAATATAACCATTTGCAAATTTTATCAGAAATAATGATAATATGCACTATTCAATATTTCTAAAATGTATTCTTCTAAAATATTGTCTGTGCATGAAGTTTTTTTAAGAATGTCAGATATTGATAATTCCTTTAAGAAACTATAAGATGCAATTAAATATTTTGAAAATGTTTCTAAACGGAAGTTCAGCAATAATAAGACAGAAATCTTAACTAATAATCAAATGTTATTGGGAAATAGTTTAGATAAGTTTGATGTAAATTTAGTTAAAGCAAACCTAAAAATATCTAGATATTTATTTGCATGATAATATTGATATGATTACAAAAGATAATTATAAAAAGATTAGTTCTTCTCCCTAAAATGTTATATATTATAAATAACATTTCATTAATGCATGTAAAGAATGTAATTAAAAAAATAAAAATATATTATTAAAATTCGTATGGTATCCTCTAAAAGTGTGGTCTACCTTTAGAACTTGAAACATGAGGGTATGAGTTTTTCTGATATAAATTCATATGTTCAAGCATCATTACTAAGAACTACTCTATAGCAGTCAGATAATGATCATGCTCAGTGAAAGTTAATTCATTGTTTTATTCTAAAATCTCTTAATAACTTCATGTTCAAAATGTCTTATTTGTAAAAATGTATTTTCTATATCTTGCCTATAGCATTTTCATACTGTTTTGATTATAATATACATAATAAAATAATATTTTTAAAAATAATAACTTACTATTCTGATCACTGCGTTTAAAATGTAAGATATACAAGATAAAATCATATCTAATTTTATTTTAATTTATAATATTAAATAAAAATTTTAAGAAAAAATAAATTTGATGACAGTTTTAGTAAAGTCACAATATCCAAAGCTATAGGAGTATTTTGCTCTTATTATCAATAATAATGAAGAGGTGAAATCCTTCTTATCTGAATTATATACATTAATTTTGGAAGCAAAAAAATACACAACTGATGGAAATTTTGTGTCCTTTATACAACAGTATAATTTGACAAAAGTTAACAATGATTATGGTAAAGAGTTGATTTTAAAATCAGTTGGATATGTTACTTCTAGCATTACTTGGAAATGTTTTGCATGGAAATGCATAGAATGTTTCCTACACCTCACAGAATTCATACAAATATTCAAATCTATTGAAGACATTTGTTGGACGTGAGAAATGTGTAACACTGGTATCATATCTGTTGTGTGTGTGTGTATGATAAAAATAAATATTATTGGAAGGATATCAATAGCATCTTTAAGGCTCTTTGTATTGATAAATGTATTATATCTGATATTCTTTTGATTGAGTACTCCAGTGTTTGAATACATACATTCACCTCAATATTCCTAATTACAGATTTAATCATAGCAAGGAAAGTGACTAATCTAAACTGGAAACAAATCTTGCCTCACCCAAACTCTCTGATCTTATCTTATCAAAATTGTCAGTATCGTTTGTTACAGTAAACAAGGAAATTGCCTAGGCTTAAAATGGTATACAATGGCAGCTAGCCTAGTACTTAACCATAGACCTATATTGAAATATGCATTATCAAATTAAGAGCTTTTAATAATAATCTTAACTTTAAATATTGGTTAAAATTTGAAAAAAAAAACTATAATTACTAGCCAACTGAGTTTACTTAAAACTGTGTAATGAACCATAAGTGCATGTCTGTCAAATCTTCACTTATGAATATAATTGATGTGGCTGTTTTTATTGTGTGAAAAATAAATCTTCTGGGAGAAAATAAAACAAAATCGAACTTCTCAAACAATTTCAGAAAAAACTGAAACCACTTGACTGCTAAGCATATCTGCAGATACACTATTCATTAAACTCACCTGAATATATACCACATCCTTTCTTTATTGCTGTCAAAGAAAAAAGAGGATGATTAGCCATATTCTAATAATGTCATTTTTTTTCTTTTCATTTCAGTCCCTTCCTTACTGTTTCTTAATTACTTCATTGCAAGCTTTTCAACGTTGTCTTCACAATTCAAAATTTGAAATAGTTTAATTAGTTGGACCTATTCTTCCTAATCTAGGTTAACGTTTATGCTGTTGAATTTTAACCTTTATACCATAAGCCATTATTTATTAACATGCTTTTTCCTTACACTATACTAACATTTACTTTCTACCTATGTTTGAACATTTATTTTATGTATTGACTGCATCTGTTGTGCCATTGTTTTATATATTTCTAACCTTCTGGACCTTTTTTCCCTATTAGGCAAAAAAAAAAATGTTAGTAATTGTGTCTACCACATATAGAAAATCTACTCATTCTAATCATTTGTTCCATTTCAATTGTTTCCACCCCCCCCCCAGCAAGAGAGAAATGTCTTTAAATGGCAGATTATGGGAGTCTGCTGATGATACACAGTTTTTCAGCTGAATTGGTTATTTTGGCTGTGATGTTTTTGGAGACAGCTTATCCACCTATTATGGTTGACACTATGAAGCAGGAATTGATTATGGGTAGAAGTACTTTATTTCAGTCAATTCTGACTGATGTTGAGATGGATAGAGTTGTTGATAATGGTTTTAAGAATAACAAAACATTGGATGCATTTTGCAGGGAATGGTATGTGAATACGATAGTCCCATGAAGGATATAAGAGCTATTTTGGAAAATAAATGGAATGGTCTTATTGATCCCTTAAAATGTAAAGGAATTTTGGGTGAGACAACATTATTAGCTTATAAAAATAAAAATAATTTAAAGAAGTATTTTGAGAGGTCCAAGAATAGCTCCCCTAATTCCTCCGTTGAGAGTAAGGGAATGATAAAATGTGGGTGTTGCCCACAATGTAGGTATATTTGAGAAAGGGCCAATTTTTTGTTGACCTATGATCATAGAGCTTTGTTCCCAATGGTAAATTTAATTGTAATACAAAAGGAGTGGTGTAATTGCACTATTGTTTAACTTGCCCAGCCTTTTATGTCAGTAAAACTTAGAGGGCCCTGAGAAAAAAAGGATATATTAGAATGTTTATGCTCTTTCTAGCACTGATTTAAAGAATGCACTTCATAAACATTTTGTTAATTATTCAGCTTTAAAAAGTTTACATCTTTTATTCTGGAAAAGTTTGTCATTTTTGACAGGGGAGATAACTGGCGACTCATCTTAAAGCCCAATAATTATTTTGGCAACTATATTTGGATGCAACAAACCAGGTTTAAACTAAAAGACAATTAACAGTTTATTAGTTCTTACAGAAGGGATATTAGTTGGTATTTATAGCAATACTAATATAGTTTTATGTGCATTATATGTTTTAAACATATTTCTAAATTATTTTTCACTTATTTTATTGTTTTGTGTTATAGTTGGTATATTAATTTGCTAGCTGGTGCTATTGTATTTCCTATTTAAATGATTGTTTGGAAGTTTTTTTTAATCTGATGAAGTTTTATGTACTTTTTGGAATGAAAGTGCTAATCAATAATCCATTTATGACTTCCTTTTGCTGCTTAATTTTTCTAATTTATTGTCTTGGTTGCAAAGTTGTGAGTTTTATTATGATTATATAGTGTGGTAAGATAAAACAGTCTCACTAATAATAAAAGTAATTGAATGTAAGCTTAACAAATGCTTTATCAGTTGCTAAAATCTGCAGTTGGCCACTTGAGAGCCTTTCTTTGAATGATTACACCTAAGAGTTGTGAAACAACTCACTGTAGGCTTTTGAACATTATATTTCAAGAAAGTATTGGTATATTTTACAAATAAAAAAATAAAAATGGACTGTATTAGTAAAAGGACAGATGTCTGCCCAGAGCCTTGCTTATAATCATTGGTAAGTATGAGATAAAATACATGTATAACATTGTTTTCATCATACAGTAAATGACATGGAACTTATAATTATGTTATTAAAGTCTGTGTAATTTATAAAATATCTGTTGTAAAGTTCCACTACATTTTTATGAAAAGTAACATATATTAAACAGTTTTACAGTGGCAACAACATCATTTCACCTAAGCAATCATCCTATGAATCAACATGGCTAATAATCAAGGTATAATAATTCACTTAATTATGAAGGGAAGAGAAGTAAATTCAAGCAAATGTTAACAGAATATAAGTGGGTGAAAAGTACATTCATATAATGCAGAAGTTAGCAGTACACTATCAAGAGATGCAACAGTCTAATGCAAAATACCTCAATGTATCTCATAAAACCACATCACTAATTAGGTCACTATAAACTATAAACACAATCTACTATAAAATGCAAGTGAAATCCCCCAGGCAATTAATACATTGGCAATATGCCCCTAAGAGTTGATCGAGTTTTTCTGGATTTGGGAACTTATGTGGACAATGACCTAACTTTTGACCAACAAGTGTCCATTGTTGTAAAAAAGTTCTTCTATACTACATAACTTATAAACAAAGGTATTGTGTCCTGTCTAGTTCTAGGGAATATCATTCTCTCCTGTTACTCAGTCTTCAGTAGCCCATTCATTGAATATAATGCCTTGTTTGAAATGTAACAACTAGAATACACACAAAGATACCTTACTGAAAGGATACAAGGTCTAAACAACATGACCTACATGGACATACTCAAAGCCCTGTCACTATACTCTGTATCCTATAGACTGCTAAGATGTGGCCTGTGTCTGAAAATAAAAGCATCCTCCAACCCCTTACTGATTGATTTACAACAGATCAGAAAGTCAAATGTCATCAGAAATATTTGGTCTAGTGATCTAAACCTCTTCTGCAACATCAGCATAATGGCTTGGAGGGACAGGTATATTTCACATAGAATATAGCTGATGAGAAACCAAATCCTCATCCACATAAAACAATATTCATCCCTATCCATATTCAACCATAACTTAGATCTGTGGATGGGAAACAGAACATTTAACCCAGGCTACCCCCTGTACTACTAACGGGCAGAGGCAGCTCCTAAATGCTTTATCCCATAAACAGATCCCTTCAAATTACCTATGGTATAATCCTAGTTATTCTTATTAAGGGTAATATATAATTATTGTCCATAGGATTGCTAAGGCTAATCTATACCCAAATGGGATAGGTTATTTTGAGCAGAAAAGGGGAAATTGGCTAGGCAAAAATGATCTGCAAAGGCAAGTAGCCTAGTAAGTACCTATGACTCTATGAAATCATCGTATAACTGCCCCTAAATAATGAAAAAAACAAGCAGTTTATACATAAAAAGAACACTATTTCTGTTGCATATTGCACATATACAAAAAGAACACACATAACATCTCTTCAAGTTAGAAACATCTCAACTCTGGCAACATTTTGCTCACCTTTGTCTCTGAATAATATTGACTGATACAGGTGATGAATGGTCCTAGCTCAAAGGATCAAGTGGAATAATGATGGAAACTCGTACTATTATTTCCAGGGATAAGAGGACACAGTTAAAAAATAAACAAAAGGAACAATGTTTATAAAAAAATGTTCAATAAAAACAAAGTCACCAGACATCTCATGACCGTAATGACCCATGTAACTATATTCTTCTGAACAATAATAAAAATATATTAATATAATTTTCTCCTTTTTCCTGTCCTTCCTGCATTGGCAAGAGTAAATAACTTGAAACAGTACGAGTGTTCTTACTAATGGAACCTAAAACTGGGAAGTAAACAGAGAAAAAAATTGGTTCAACAGAGGACAACCTATGTGTTACCGCATATGCAGACAACTGACGTCCGGAATTTGTTTTATGTTTTTCAGAATTTCATTAGAATTCCTGAAGAGAATAACTCCAGATATGTATACAACAGTATATTATAATATTATGAAATAAAAAAAAATATTAAATAAAATAACAAGAGGATTAGTAGGATCTTAAACTACTATACAGATGCAAGTAGATTATACAAGAGATTGTGAGCAAATGCATCTAAAATATAGAACAAATTAAGTAATGCACAGCACTGATATGTAATACCCAGCACTGAAATATAATACACAGCACCGATATATAATGCACAGCACCGATATGTAATACACAGCACTGATATGTAATCCCCAGCACTGATATGTAATACCCGGCACTGATGTGTAATACCCAGCACCAATAAGTAATACAGGTGACAATAACAGTTTGACAAAACAATAATAGAAAAGTATTTCATGACACAAATGTGTAATGGTGCAAATCAGAACTGTTTCAAGAATTAAATGTGTGTAAGAATTACAAGCCAAGTGGTTTATTTAATAGCAATAAGGCTCATGAGCTTTACAATTACATTATTTCCTGGTGTCATGACACTTAGGACAAAGAAAATCCCTCTGAGCACCATTCAGGTCAGTTGTAATTGTGTAAGCATGAACTTAACAATGAACACATCCACAGATAGGCACCACAAGAAAATGGAAAACTGAACTTACTTCATACTATTCCAGTGTATACAAGATAAGTGTGTGTGTCTCTGATAACAGCTACAGAATAAAGGCAGAGTAGAGGTCTCGTATTGATATAAAGAGGGTATTAGCCAGCAAGGGACATTTTGATGAATAATTGGTGTACAAATTTTAGATAAATAATGGACAGCTGTTGGTTGAAGTCTAAGAATCTCAGACTGGAAGACAATGTACAATAATGGATTCTGGAGGAATGGACTGAAGTGAATCTAACAACTTTGCTATATGCTTGTTCAACCTTATTATTAGGGGAGCTTGTAAGCAAATAAAAAATGTCTTTTCAACAGAGAAGAGAGGGTAAACATATACAGGGAGGCAATAGAAAGCCTGGCCTTGGAGGGGACATGAAGCAATTGTCCTTGTACTGACAGACAAATCAACTTGTGATTAGTTTTAGTGAGTAATTATTTTTATCCATTCTGAAGTATTTATTTTTAATAGACTTGAATGACTTGGTTGAACTAACTTCTGTAACAGTATTCTTAAATCTATTGAATAGTAAGGCCTTCTGAAAAATCAGAATCAGAGAACTGGTAGGGCTGGGCTTTTCTCTGCTAAATAACATGATTTTAGTTGGTTTTATTACTAGTAAAGCGAAGTCCAAAAGACATGAGAAATGCTTGCATTTGTACTTCACTAAAAATAAATGGCAGTTTAGAAATGACTAGTGGACTTGATCAATTGAAATAAAGATGGCAGATTAATCAACGTATTTTAACAGCTTGGTCTGGTATTACTGCAGAGTTTTGCCATACCACTGGGAAGGATACAGATGAGTGCCATGTTGAAGTCATGTCTAAGGATGGCAGTTTGTGTCATTCTATTTAATGGATTTGAACTTGTTATTCAGATAGATACAGAACCAACTGTGGACAATAAACCAGAGTCCAAAAAGAGCCCAGGAGCTCCAGAAGCATTGCTGATTACTAACAAAAAATAAATAAATAAAAACAAGGAAGAGACAGAGAGAGAGAAAGAGAAAAATAATTATCTAACTTAAAAACTGGAAAAAAAACAACCAAGATCAAGCATCCATGGATAACTGCAAGGTCAAACTAACTTACTGAAGTTTGTCTGTGTGCAAAAATTTTAATATTTAATAGTTGCAGTGTTATGCCACTCTGATGCCCAAAGCAGAGTGTGTGTGTGTGTGTGTGTGTGTGTGTGTGTGTGTGTGTGTGTGTGTGTGTGTGTTTTTCTTTACAAGTTGGAAGAACATTAATAGTAGGGCAGGATAGCAGTTTTATAGTGCAGTAAAGGGCCTACCTTCACAAAGTGGTACAATGAAAACCTTTTTTTCCAGACTGAAGGATCAAGAGTTCTTCAATGGATCAGCTGACAGAAAGTGAGACTGGCTAGTCTGCAGCCATAGTAAATAACATTAGGAATTCAGGGGGATAGGTTGTATTTTAATGCTGGTACTGGTTTCAGTTTTTATAAATACTCATAGATAAAGTACGGTGAGAGACTGATGATGGTAAAAACAATGGCATCACATAATGCACACAATGTAAGATAACATCTTGCTAAATCAACATGCTGGACAGAATACTAAAAGTTTCCTCCAAAACTTGTGGATATATCATTAGTGTTTAAATCTGGGAAGGTGGAACAGAGAGGTATTTAGATGAAAAAGAGAATTTAGTCTATTTCCAAACCTTTTTGTAATTATTGTTATACTTCTATTATTGATTCAAGATTTTTTTCACATTTTTACTGGAAAAGATTTCTGACTTTCTTGATGTCTTTTAGTAATGATTGAAATCAAGTCTTAAGTTTGAGTGACAGTAAACTCACTATAGATGATCAAGTAGAGTAATCATATCTTTTATTTTTCAAGTCAACCAGTGGAAACTGCTCGCTCATACTTGTATGTGTGGAGGGGGACATATTCAGTACGGTCAAGAAATATTTCATTCAGGTGTAATTGGTGAAAGTAGTCCAACTGACTGAACTTACTACATTAATAAATTAAGTGGAATAAAGTTTCCTCACATTTCTAAAATAGCAGGAATGGTGTATGAATTTTACTGTGACAGCATACAAATATTGTTTGCTGATCACACTTGAATCAGAAATGTTACCAAGAAAAAACACTTTGGATGCATTAGAGTGCAGTTTTGCAACATGAAAGTTTATCTTATCGTTTTTCAGTTTGCTGGTGAATTGTCTTGCACTAAATTGTGTTTATTTGGGTTGCTTTAGGCTAAGCTGTTTACTTCTGTTTTTGACTTTGAACCACAGAACTGAATGAAGAACCAGGCTGCTATCAAGTGGAATAAGCTGGGCTATGAGGTAATACATGGTTTGTTTTCTGTTTTAGTGTATAGTCTTCTATGATCCTCCAACTATCACCCCATCCCCTTAAAATATTTTTGGGTTTTAGCTAGTCTTGTGTGGTTACTATAGGATGCACTTGTATGCTCCGTCTGCAGTGTGTGTGTGTGTGTGTGTGTGTGTGTGTGTGTGTGTGTGTATAATAGATCCTTATAGCACCCACTTGCTGCTGAGAAAGTACAGAGGACTCGAGTTTATTGCTATAGTTTTGCTTTGTGCTTACTGCTGCCCAACCAGTGTAAACATATTTTCCACATTGCATTATATCTGTTCCACTGTATGTGGCTCTCATGCTTGCATCACAGTGATGTAATACTGTGTGGCATTTGCATCTTTTATCTCATGAACACAAATATCTTGTGGCATCTAAGCCATTCCTCTCATGACAGACTACTAACTGACATCCATGCCTCCGATGTTATTAGCATTTAATATTGTGATTTACTCTTCTAGAATTAGATTTGTTTTAATACATTTTTTACTTGAGGGCACTAGTACTTGCATGCCTTATTCGGTAATATCACTATCTTTTGTCTGGAATTAATGGAACTTTGAGTCGACGCACACTTGGCCTTACAAAATGATTTTACTACTTGTGTATTGAGGTATCAGCACACACTGTACATTGTTTTTACTTCTAATGCATTAATAGGTCAGCAATGTATCACTTTTGTTGTGAATCTTTTTGCACTTGATATCATTAGGCAGTGTATCAATTGCCTAATGCTTAGAGATAACCACTTACTACTAGAGTAACATGATAACATTTGTGACTAACACAAGTATCTACAACCTGGAGGCAACCCTCTCATCAAAGAAGGAATTATTAAGCTAATGATATTGTAGTCTGGTGGAGAATTCCCTGGTCTTTGGTATTTGGTTTCAGACAGGTTACTGTGGTTTTTAGTAAGTCAAGGGTATGTGATGCTATGTTTCGCAGGCATGTAAGTCAGGTAGTTTATTGCAGATGCTTATTAAGCATTATGAGTGCCTGCATTTCAATAGACATCTGTTTATAACACTTGCTTTACAAGCTGTGATGGAGGTTGTGTGAAGGTCTCGAACATTCCAGGTAGTTTTGTTTATCTCCTTAAAATATTCCAGTCTTCTGGAACACCAACAGGCAAACCCTTATATCTAGATCAAGTTTTAATGTTCAGCAGCTTCTCGTCAATCTTTTCTTCTCACTCCTTATAACCATTACTTGGACATTTATGTACTCTTCCGGAACTGCAAACTTTGTGCCAGTTTCTCAAGACACTTTAGATCTCTGTTGAGCTATATCTGAACATTCTGAATTTCATTGCCTCATCAGGCCTCTTTAACCAAACCTTTTACTGCAGCTTTAAATCTCTAACTTTTTTACATTTATTTATTTTTATTTTATTTTACATTTGTTGACCGGGATAGTCTGACTGGATGCATGTCCATTTTCAGCGGAGGCCCAGGGAGAAAAGCTTCATGGAATAACAAATCATCATAACATGTCACATATTACAAATAACAAATAACAGATATATTATTTACAGAGATTAGATGGGCAGACAATACAAATTACATATAGAATATTTTCAGTGATTAGAAGAGCAAACATTATAACAAATCGTCAGGTAGTGTTATTCACCGAGAGAATCGGATACAATTACATAGTAGGCTACCTAGCAGATTTACACATTCCAGAGACAGGTTAGCCAGGCTTGATACAGTGACATAGCCAGTCTGTTCCCGGGTGGTGTTTGAGCCTAGTTTTGAACTGGCCAAGTTAAGAGATTAAGGTAATATCAACTGGTAGAGAGTTCCACGATCTACCTACAGAATTTACAAAGAGTGAGTCACCGGCTGAGTTATTAGTTTTACATATCTGAATAAGGAGTCTGTTGGAGGAGTGCAGTGGTCTAGGATTATTATAGAGGATGACAAGATCTTTAAGTGCAGGGGTATTGTTAGGGTTATATATGATTTTATGGGCCATAACCAATTGGTTATATATTACTTGTAACCACTCTGAAAATAAGGTATATAGTGTTCTCTTTCCCTGACTCAGATAATGTATATGGGCACTGACTATACAGTTTAATACTTTTTTTACTTCAGTTATATAGTGTTCTTTTTTACCCTGGGTCAAGCAATGTGTCTATGCACTGAATATGTAGTTTAGTACCTTTTTTTACCTCAACTGAAATAGAAAAATTAACTGACTTAATTTATACTTTTGTTGTTTGATGTATTTTCACATTACTTTCTGCCACCTATCGTGAACTCATCTTAATAACAGTCGCCTCTGTGCCCCATAACAATGTGTCCTTTATACTGTGCAACCTGTCCATGAAACTGTGCACATTTACTATACAGGCAAGCACACACACACACACACACACACACACACACACACACACACACACACACACACACACACACACACACACACACACACACAGAGTGGACTTTCGGGTCTATGGTTAATTGTTGAAGACAATATCCATCAAACAACTTTTTAAGTGAAAAATAACCATCAACCATGCTTTTTTTGCTATAAGCTGATCATCATAAATCCATTCATCGAATACTCATAGTTGGCCATCTTCAGTACAGGATAGCAAATCTGGCTTTCCCCACTGTAATGAGATCTCGGAGTTGGTATATATAATTAGCAGAGGTGTGGGTGGCCCAGCCCCCACATAATGAATGTCTGATGTTAATTAATCTTCCTGCTGTGCTCCTTCCTTGTA